>NC_053431.1:62804559-63016789 GCF_007990345.1 Gossypium hirsutum
CGGTTAAGAGAGGTTAGCTTCTTAGGTCACGTGGTATCCACATCGGGTATTCGAGTTGACCCGAACAAAATTTCAGCCGTACTTAACTGGAAACCTCCAAGAAATATTACCGAAGTTCGGAGCTTCCTGGGGCTCGCCAGTTATTACCGACGATTTGTAAAAGGTTTCTCGATGATAGCCACACCAATGACGAAGCTACTTCAAAAGGATGTTAAGTTCGAATGGACGGAGAAATGTCAGAAAAGTTTCGATCAACTGAAAACTTATTTGACTGAAGCTCCAATTTTAGTGCAACCTGAATCAGGCAAAGAGTTTGTCATTTATAGTGACGCATCCCTACTTGGGTTGGGTTGCGTATTGATGCAAGAAGGTCGAGTGGTGGCCTATGCGTCGAGAAAATTAAAGCCACATGAGAAAAATTATCCGACCCATGATCTTAAACTAGCTGCCATCGTATTTGCTTTAAAAATATGGCGACATTACTTATTTGGTAAAAAGTGCCATGTATTTTCGGATCACAAAAGTCTCAAATATTTGATGACTCAAAGAGACTTAAATCTGCGACAAAGACGTTGGCTTGAGTTGTTGAAAGATTACGAGCTTGTCATTGATTACCACCCAGGAAAGGCTAATGTGGTTGCAGACGCCTTAAGTCAGAAATCATTGTTTGCTTTACGAGCGATGAATGTGCACTTGTCTGTTCTACCCGACAATGTGTTAGTAGCTGAATTAAAAGCCAAACCATTATTGATTCATCAAATTCGTGAAGCCCAGAAAGTTGATGATGAATTGGTTGCAAAACGGGCTGAGTGTGTTCCGAACAAGGAATCGGAGTTTCAAATTGATGATGATGATTGTTTGAGGTTCAGAAGTCGTTTGTGCGTTCCAAGGAATTCGGAACTCATTTCGATGATTCTGAACGAAGCCCATTGTAGCCGAATGTCAATTCACCCGGGGAGTACGAAAATGTACAACGATTTGAAACGTTGGTTTTGGTGGCATGGTATGAAACGAGACATCTCTGACTTTGTTTCGAGATGTTTAATATGTCAACAAGTGAAAGCGGAACATCAAGTGCCTTCAGGATTACTTCAGCCGATCATGATACCCGAGTGGAAATGGGATCGAGTCACAATGGACTTTGTGTCCGGACTGCCATTGTCAGCAAGTAAGAAGGATGCGATTTGGGTTGTTGTTGATAGACTGACTAAGTCGGCTCACCTTATCCCCGTGCGTACGGATTTTTCATTGGATAAACTAGCCGAATTGTATGTTTCTCAGATTGTGAGATTACACGGGGTACCTATTTCTATCGTGTCGGATAGAGATCCGAGATTCACCTCACGATTTTGGAGGAAATTGCAAGAAGCTTTGGGTACCAAGCTGTATTTTAGCACTGCTTTTCATCCCCAAACCGATGGTCAATCTGAGCGGATAATTCAGATACTTGAGGATATGTTGAGATATTGCATCCTCGAGTTCAGTAGTTCATGGGAACGGTATTTACCTTTGATTGAATTCGCTTACAACAATAGTTTTCAATCAAGTATTAAGATGGCACCTTACGAGGCTTTGTATGGTCGTAAATGCCATACACCATTGTTTTGGACCGAGCTCGGTGAAAGTAAAATTTTCGGAGTTGATTTGATTAAAGATGCCGAATAGAAAGTAAAGGTAATCCGTGAAAGTCTGAAAGCAGCCACAGATCGTATGCGGATTTGAAACGAAAAGACATTGAGTATCAGGTGGGAGATAAAGTGTTTCTTAAAGTTTCGCCTTGGAAAAAGGTACTCAGATTTGGCCGTAAGGGCAAGTTGAGCCCGAGATTCATTGGGCCGTACGAAATCTCCGAACGAGTTGGTCCGGTTGCGTATAGATTGATTTTGCCCCCTGAACTTGAAAAGATTCACGATGTCTTTCATGTTTCGATGCTTCGACGTTATAGATCCGATCCGTCACATGTGATAAATCCCTCAGAAGTTGAAATTCAATCTGACTTGAGTTATGAAGAAGAACCGATTCGTATCCTAGCTCGTGAAGTGAAAGAGTTGCGAAACAAAAGGGTTCCGTTAGTTAAGGTGTTATGGCTCAAACACGGGATCGAGGAAGCTACTTGGGAAACTGAGAGCTCGATGAAAGAACAATACCCAAACCTATTTACCGGTAAGATTTTCGGGGACGAAAATTTCTTAAGTGGGGGAGAGTTGTGACAGCCCAAAATTGACCCTAGTCGGGAAGTGGTTTCGGGATCGCTAAACCGAGTCACCGAAATGTTTGAATGTGATATTTATTGTCTAGAATATGTAATTATGAATGTGTGAAAATTTCAAGCTTCGATTTAGTCGATTGCATGTGAATTTAGTCAATAGGACTTATGTGCGACATTTTTGAAATGTGATAGGTCGAAGCATAAGGACCTATTAGTGCATGAAATAAAAGGGGGGACTTGCATGTCAAATTCCCCCTAATTAGTAGTGGCCAGCCATGACAAGCATGGTAGACCAAGTGTGATGGGCAAGACATGTCATAGACATGTTGTGTTGGTGCATCATGGGTGGAAAAAAAATAAAATAAGGAGCATGGGCATAAAATAATGAAAGGGAATATGATGAAAACAAAAAAAAAGTGTGTGGTTGTTCCCCCCCCCATTGCCGTGAGTTAAAGAAAAGAAAAGAGAAAATTTTGTTCATCCTTTTTCATCTTCATTTGGCCGAAAATTCAAAGGAAGGAGGAAGGAGTTCTTGCTTCATGTTTGGTTTGGAAGAGGATTAGGAGGAGGTTTGGCCATACTTGTATCTAGATCAAGGTATGTTTGAAGTTGTGCCATGAGATTCATGCATGTTTTTAGTTGCTAGCTTGAGTTCTAATTAGCCCATGGTTCAAATCTTTGCTATGTCATGGGGATGATATTCGGCCTAGGTAGATTTTGTGTTAATGCCACTGCATGCTAAATATGAAGCTTGTTAATGATGCATGTGATGGTGGATTGATGATTCTTGAATCTTCTTTTTAGCATTTTTGAGTGAGCACATATGTGCATTGGTTGCTAGATGGAGAAGAATCGGCTAGCAAGTTGTGTGCTAAGGCCGAATATAATTTTTGTATATTAATGAGTAATGCATGTGTTAAATTAATGGAAAGGGAGAGGATGCTTTACTAGTGTATATATGTGTGTATTAGCCAAGTTTTGAACTTGAGACAAAAGGGTGTTTAGTCAATACAAGTGACCATACTTGTAGAATGTATTAAGTGTTGAAATCGGCCCCAACATAGACATGCATATTCGGCCATAGGAAGGAGATTGGTGTTGCATGTATTCGGTTAGAGGCAAGCATATTGATGCTTTTGTCTTGGCTTAGAAAATTCGGCCAAGGGGGAAAAATTAGCTAAAATGTTGAGTTTGATTCATGATTCCGTACATATGTGACTTTAATGTCTAATGTATAAATATGGGCTAAGTGCCTTGTGTTCCTCTTTTCGATGCTCAAATGATTAAATCAATTTATTTGTTTAATTAAGCTCAAGAGCAAAGGGGAACTAAATCCGATAAAGGGAAGAAAAAAGTGGTCGAATAGCTATCGGAATCGTTCGACAACACCCGAGGTAAGTTCTTGAGTAAAAGAGCTTAAATTATGATTTGATTAGATCATGTTTTAAGCAAATTAAAATCATGCTCTTTGTGTGGCTATTGAGCCGAAATTGCAAGAATGATAAGTGTCTTGTGTTTGAGTTTTGCTAACGAAAACGAAATACGAATGTGCCATGATTTATTGTTAAATGTGCATGGTTATTTGAATGATGTCCGGGCTAAGTCCCGAAGGCTTTGTGCTAAGTGACCATATCCGGACTAAGATCCGAAGGCATTTGTGCGAGATACTAATTCCGGGCTAAGCCCGAAGGCATTTGTGCGAGTTACTAAATCCGGGTTAAGTCCCGAAGGCAATTGTGCGAGTTACTATAACCGGGCTATATCCCGAAGGCATTTGAACGAGTAGCTATATCCGGTTAAATTCCGAAGGTACGTGATTTGGGAATGAATGATCTTGCTGTAAAAATTTCAGTAAATACTCTAGAAACATCCCAACATTGAGGTATGTTTCGTATGTGCTTGAATTTAGTTGAGCCCTTACACATAAGTATTCGCTCAGTTGATAAACGAGCTACCGGCCTTTGGCTAAGTTGATCTTTTGTGTATGTACATAAGGGTTGGTAATGTGAAGCAAGTATGATATCGAAAATTTGTGCATATGAAATTATCCGCTTAGCTATATGAATGCTATACTTTTGCTATGCTGGAATTCCTTGCTCAAAACTTACTAAGCATAAATTGCTTACTCCGTTTCTTTGATCCTCTGTTTTATAGATTTTGGTTCTCCAGCTATCGGACTCGGGATTTTGAAGTCAAAGTCACCCACACTATCAAAGCCCCCCCCTTTTTGGTACAATTTTGGTTGAAGTTCGAAATGGCATGTATAAGACTACCCGTTCGTTGTGGGTCATGGACCCTTTGGACTTGTATAATTTTGGATAGCCATGCGAAAATGGCTTATATATGTTTGAGTATAATGTTATAATTATTTGGTATGGATATGGTTATTGAGAGGTGTGGATATGCTTGACAAGGATTGGCCATGGGAATGGTTAATCACTATCATAAATTGTGCTATTTATGCAAAAAGGGCTAGTTGAATCATGGAAACTATGAAATAGGTAAAGTCTACCTTAAAGGCAGATGCTGACAGCAGCAGTGATGTAGATTTGGAAAATCACTAAAAATAGTAGGAATGGAATTAAATAGTGAATAAATTATGTAAACGAACCTTGATGAATCTATTTTCATAGGAAAGTAACAAAACAATCATACGGACAGTATGTTAAGAGATATTCAGGTTCTTGTGAGACAGGGCCAGAACGGTTTCTGGATTTCCTGTTACGACTTTGGAAATTCATTATAAATTAACCAGAGACAATTAGGAGTCAAGCCATATATGTATAGATTCCTCTCTGAGTCTAGTTTCTATAGAAACAAACGGCATCAGTATTGAAGCCCTGTACAGGGAGATATCCAAGTCGTAATGCGCAAAGGTCAGTGTAGTCGATCCCTGTAACATGGGAGACTTTGACTAATAAACTGTACTAATTGGCCCAACCAAAAATTCTATAAAAAATATGTAGATGGGCATATGAGTCTAGTTTCATGGAAAATTTACGGAACTGGATTCCGAGTTTCTGAACAAAATATATGATTTTTAAAGCGACTAGTACGCAGATTGACAGTGTCTGGGAAATTATTTTTAAAGTCTGTTAACACCTCGTGTTCGACTCCGGTGACGGTCTCGGCTTCGGGGTGTTACATTCGTCCTCGAAAATCTTCCCAGTAAAGAGGTTTGGGTATTGTTTCTTCATTGCCTCCTCCGGTTCCCATGTTGCTTCCTCAATCCCGTGCTTTTGCCACAATACTTTCACCAAATTTATCTTTTTATTTCTAAGCTCTTTTGTCTCCCGTGCCAATATCTTGACCGGTTCTTCACTGTAAGTCATATCCGGTTGAATCTCTACTTCTATCGGAGAAATAACATGTGAAGGATCTCATCGATATCGTCGTAACATAGATACACGAAAAACATTATGGATTCTATCAAGTTCCGGTGGTAATGCCAATCGATAAGCGACCGGTCCAATTCTTTCTATGATTTCATAGGGCCCGATAAATCTTGGACTCAATTTACCCTTTCGACCGAAACGAAGAACTTTCTTCCAAGGAGACACTTTCAGAAATACCTTGTCACCGACTTGAAATTCAATCTTTTTTCGCTTAAGGTCGGCATATGATTTTTGACGATCGGAAGCTGCTTTTAGACTATCTCGAATAACCTTTACTTTTTCTTCTGTTTCTCGGATCAAATCAACCCCATGTATCTTCCTTTCACTGAGCTCTGTCCAATATAACGGTGTTCTACATTTTCTACCATACAAAGCTTCATACGGAGCCATTTTAATACTAGACTGATAACTGTTATTGTAAGCAAATTCAATCAAAGGTAGATACCTCTCCCAATTACCTTCAAACTCTAGTATACAACATCGGAGAATATCTTCCAATACTTGAATTACACGCTCAGATTGACCATCTGTCTGAGGATGAAATGCAGTGTTGAAATACAACTGAGTACCCAAGGCTTCTTGCAATTTGTCCCAAAAACAAGACGTAAATCGGGGATCTCTATCTGATATAACGGAGACAGGCACTCCATGTAACCTGACAATCTCAGATATGTACAGTTCAGCTAGTTTATCTAAAGAATAATCCATACGTACCGGAATAAAGTGAGCTGACTTTGTTAATCGATCAACAATCACCCAAATAGCATCTTTTTTCCTCGGAGACAAAGGTAGCCCCGATACAAAATCCATAGTGATTCTTTCCCATTTCCATTCCGGTATAGTAATTGGCTGAAGTAACCCCGAAGGTACCTGATGTTCAGCTTTAACTTGTTGACATATTAAACACCTTGATACAAACTCAGAGATATCACGTTTCATTCCCGACCACCAGTACATCTTTTTCAGATTATTATACGTTTTATTACTCCCCGGATGTACAGACATTGTACTACTGTGGGCCTCGCGTAGACTCTTCTGTATGAGCTCTGAATTCTGAGGTACACATACCCTACCTCTGAATAATAAACAATCATCAGAACCAATCTGAAATTCAGAATCATTACCTGACTCACACTGTGCCCGTTTAACCTGTAACTTCTCATCATTCTTCTGAGCTTCACATATTTGCTATAAAAATGTCGGTTTAGCTCTCAATTCAGCTAGGATTGAACCATCATCAGTCAATGATTACCGGGTATTCATAGCTCGTAAAGCAAACAGAGATTTCCGGCTCAAAGCATCAGCTACAACATTAGCCTTACCCGGATGGTAATCAATAATCAAATCATAGTCCTTTATCAGTTCAAGCCACCTGCGCTGTCTCAAATTCAAATCTTTCTGTGTCATCAAATATTTCAAGCTTTTATGATCAGTATAAATATGACATTTCTCACCGTACAAGTAATGCCGCCATATCTTTAGCGCAAATACAATAGCAGTTAATTCAAGATCATGTACTGAGTAATTTCTTTCATGTGGTTTAAGTTGTCTTGAAGCATAGGCTATTACTTTACCTTCTTGCATCAAAACACTACCTAAACCATTTAATGAGGCATCACTGTAAATAACAAATTCCTTACCCGGTTCAGGCTGCACTAATACAGGTGCTTTCGTTAATAGGTCTTTCAATCGGTTGAAACTTTGTTGACATTCATCAGTCCACTCGAACTTTACATCTTTCTGTAATAATCGAGTCATTGGAGAAGCTATCATAGAGAATCCCTGTCCAAATCTCCGATAATAACCAGCTAAACCCAAGAAACTTCTAACTTCAGATACATTCTTCGGTGGACTCCAATTGACAATAGCTGAGATTTTACTTGGATCTACCCTAATGCCTTCGGCAGATATAATGTGTCCAAGAAAACCCACTTCTCGAAGCCAAAATTCACATTTACTGAATTTAGCATACAACTGCTTCTCTCGTAGAATTTGCAACACAATTCTCAAATGTTCTGCATGTTTTTCTTCATCCCGAGAATAAACCAAAATATCATCAATGAATACTACTACAAATCTGTCTAAGTACGGTCTGAATATCCGGTTCATCAAATCCATGAATACTGTAGGTGCATTAGTTAGCCCAAACGGCATAACTAGAAACTCATAATGCTCGTACCTGGTTCTAAAGGCTGTTTTTGGCACATCTGACTCCTTTACCCGTATCTGATAATAACCTGATCGAAGATCAATCTTTGAAAACATAGTAGCACCTTTCAGCTGATCAAATAAATCATCAATCCGGGGTAACGGGTACTTATTCTTTATGGTTACTTTATTAAGCTGTCGGTAGTCGATACACAATCTCAAAGACCCATCTTTCTTTTTCACAAACAGAACCGGAGCACCCCAAGGTGAATGACTCGGTCGGACAAAACCCCTGTCAACAAACTCTTGCAACTGTGTCTTTAACTCTTTTAATTCTATAGGAGCCATCCGGTACGGAGCTATGGAGATCGGAGTAGTTCCCGAAATCAAATCTATAGAAAATTCCACTTCTCTTTCTGGTGGCAATCCTGGTAATTCTTCTGGAAACACATCAGAAAATTCACATACCACTGGAACTGTCTGTATCTTTGGCTCAGATACCTTGGTGTCGAGTACATAAGCCAAGTAAGCATCATACCCCTTTTTGACATACCTCTGTGCTGCCATTACTGAAATCATATCAGATAACCCCTCTGTCTGATCAGATTTAACCCAGAGTAACTCACCATTCTGACATTTTAGCACAATATATTTTTATTTACAATTTACTACCGCGTCATACTGGGTTAACCAATCCATACCCAATATCACGTCAAATTCATCAAGTGGCAGTAACATCAAATCAGCCGGGAAACAATAACCTCTTACCATCAGTGGACAATTTTTACAAATTTTATCCACTAACACAGACTGGCCCAGGGGGTTCGAGACTTTAACCACAAATTCAGTAGGTTCAACAGATAAATTTTTAACAATTGCAAGTTTAACACATATATATATGAATGCGTAGAACTAGGATCAATCAATGCAGTAATATCAGTATCAAGTAAAGAAAATGTACCAGTAATAACATCGGGTGCTGAAGCATCTTCTCTGGCACGAATGGCATATGTCCTAGCAGGTGCTCGTACCTCAGGCCTACCCATAGTATCTTTCGTAGCTCCTCGACTACCACTGACATTACTGGATGGTCAAGGTGGTCTGCCCCTCGAAACTAGATTACTCGGCTTCGATATATGTTCAACTTCTTTTTCAACCCTTTCTGGACAATCTCTGAGGAAATGGTCAAAAGAACCACATCAGTAACAAGCCCCACTCTTAAATCGGCATTCACCAAAATGAGCTTTATTACAGTACTGGCATCTCAGTTCAGGAGTGCCAACACTGCCAACACTGGTCACTGATGGAGTAGAAGGCCTTGGATTAGTGCGTTGAGAACCTCGCTCTTTGCCCGAATACCCAATGGCTGAAGTAGAACGATCCTGATATTTCTTCAATTTCTTTGAAGCAGAAAACTGGGATTTTCCCATCGGTCTTTTACTAAAAATTCGAGCTTCCCTCTCAGCCTGTTTCTTTTCTTTGCTCAATTCTTCTACTTTATAAGCTCTCTCTGCCAATGTAGCAAACTCTCGAATTTCAAGAATTCCGATCAGTAACTTAATGTCTTCATTCAACCCTTATTTGAATCGTTTGCACATTTCAGCTTTTGACTGTACCCATTTCGAGCATATTTACTCAATCGAACAAATTCTCTTTCATATTCAGATACTGATCTATTGCCCTATTTCAGCTCAAGAAATTCTTTTCTTTTCTGGTCAAGGAACCTCTGGCTGATATATTTTTTCTGAACTCGGTCTGAAAGAATTCCCATGTAATTTCTTCTTTCGGAACAACTGAAGCTTTAGTATTCCACCAATGGTAAGTTGTATCTTTTAGCAGTGAGACGGCACATTTCAGACATTCTTCTGGTGTACAAGATAATTCTTCCAGAACCCGAGTAGTGTTTTCTAACCAGAATTCAGCCCGTTCGGAATCATCATCAACTGCTGCTCGAAATTCTTCGGCCCCATATTTTCAAATTTTATCTACTGGAGCTTTCCCTTTTCTGACAGATTCAGTACCTATACCTTGTGGGATCTCGGGAACCGGTGGAGGAGCAGGAGGGGGAGCTTGAACTTGCTGCACTACAGGGTTAGTTCTTAAGTATTGATTAAACCATTCATTCATCATTTGAAAGAAGGCTGTTTTTGCCTCCTCCCCTCGACCCTCTATCTCGGGCCTTCTACTGTTAGTTTCTTCTCTTTGTACTGAAGCCGGAGCATGACTCCCAGCTTCCTCAGATTGAGCTCGGTCGGATGGCATTACTATAAGAAAAACACATTTTAAATGGTCAGGAGATATTACACTATCAATAATAATTTAAATGGCATGTATAGCTAATCCCGTATTTGCTACATCGGTCCCAGAACCGGCTAAATCATAGCTCTGATACCAATAAATGTAATACCCCTACCCGTATTCATTTCCGAAATAGGGTATGAGGCATTACCGGAGTTTACGAATTAAATTTTTTTTTATATTCAATATAGCCCTTTTATAAATATCTAACCTTCCCTGTAATATTAAATCGAGACCAATCCACATCAACCAAATCAATTCAACATATTTTCATGGTAGATTCATGCATTTATATAAGATAACATCATCACATATCTATAACCAGGTTTGTTAACCATACTAATGGCTAACTTTACATTCATTTCACATTAACATTTACTTTGTTAGCTTATACATGCCATTGATTTCCAAAATAAAGTTTCTTTATATACCGAAATCCTGAGGTTGACAGTGTGATGTGTCTCCGACCAAATCCGACCTCCGAGCTCTTAACACTACAAAACAGAGAAAAAGGAAACGGGGTAAGCACTTTGTGCTTAGTAAGCTCATGTAACAAGAATTATACTTACCTAATATTTTCAATACAATACAATAAACATCCATATATCCATTCAATGCATTATTACCCTAATATGCACAAACTCAACATTCAACTTAGTACAATAATTTCCATGTACCAATAATATATACTATGATTGATGAGCTCGTCAATACCATGATTTCCATTTCCTTGTTATTTTTTCATATTTATCCCGTTGAATTTCTTGGAATTTTCGATGGATTTTCAGAGGTACACTTTTAGTGCACAATTCCGAGTCTGTCAATTCATATTCATGTGCGCACATTTCCATTTCAGAGAGCACACTCCCGCGAACCTCAACCTTGCAGCGGGATTACCAGTCCAGGATAAATCCCCTGCAATATAAACTCATAGAGTATTGTCGGGATTACCAGTCTAGGCTAAATTCAGACCCTAATTTGGATTACCCGTCTGGGCTAAATCCATTTTACACATATTCTTCGGGAGGGCTATATCAGGATAGGATCACCCGTCCGGGCTTGATCCTGTTTACCGTCAATTCTTTTTCAGAGATCCATCGAATTTTCCTTTCATTCAACCGGGATTTCTTCCCATTTTATCAAATATATCAATGTTTTATTAATTTTCATACAATGAACATTCAAATCATATTCACATCAATAACATACAATCTCAAGCAATTTATGAATATAATTCAAGTTATATGAACTTACCTTGATACTTGTTTGTAAACAGTAAAAATCTACTAATCCCGACCTTTTTCCTTTCCTCGATCTAGCTTCATATTTGAATCTTCTGGATCTAAATAAATAAATTTAATTATCAATTTAATACATTTCATGTTCATATGCAACATTCTCTATAATTCAACTATTATTTATAGTTCATTCAAAGCTGTCTACTTGAGTCATAGTCACTAAATTATTTATAACTTGAGCTACGGAACTCAAAATTAAGATCTGTTAATTTTTCCTGAAACTAGATTCATATATAGTTTTACCATAACATTTTCAGAATTTTTGGTTAAGCCAATCAGTACAATTTATTCTTCAAATTCACCCCTGTTCTGTTGTCTAACAGTTCTGACCCTTCTTCACTAAAAATAAATTTTCTCTTTATACAGAATTCAAATGATGTTCTCGTTTGTTTATATTAAAAATATACTCATTCAAAATTCTATACATATAAATTTAAGTCCCTAATTATTTTTATTCAATTTTTTATAATTTTTCAAAGTCAGAACAGGGGAACCCGAATTCATTCTGACCTTGTCTCACAAAATTAATTATATCTAAAAATTTAAAAATCCATTGCTTACAATATTTCTTCTATGAGAAAGTAGACTCAATAAGCTTTAATTCCATATTTTTTTCATCTTCTAATTCGATTCCTACAATTTTTGGTGATTTGTCAAAGTTAGTCTACTTGTTCTGTCCAAACTGTTTTAGTGCAAGCTGTTTATTACCATTTTTTCCCTAAGCTTTTAATAAATGATAATTTCGTCCCTACTCAATTAGCCTCTCAATTGAGCTGATTTTTCTCAATTAACATTTTATTCTATCACCTTAAACTAGTTTACAACCTTTAGGAATCATAATTTCAGCAATAGACTTTAATTCCAAACATTTTCACAATTAGGTCCTAAAAATCAATTTCCATTGAAATTGCCTAATAAAATCATCTCATAAACAAATTAAAGCTTTAATTTCATTCTATTTCATCATAAACTTACAGCACTCAACCATGGTGACTTTCAATTTCATCCATGAAATCAAAAACTAATGAATTTAATAGTAGGACCTAGTTGTAAAAGTCTTAGAAACACAAAAATTACAAGAAAAAGGCAAGGATTAACTCACTTGGTGCAAAAATTATGAAATACCAGCTTAGAGAACCCTCCTATAGCGTTTTTATCTGCTGGAATTGAAGAGAAATGAAGAGAAATCTAGATATTTCCTATTTAGTCCTAGTTTTATTTAGTTAATTTTGCAATATTCTAATTTTACCCTTAATTTATCAATTTTTCTGCTGATTTCATACCCTTGCCGTCCAGCCCAAATAAATTTTGGGTCTAATTGCCTTTTAAATCCTTTCTCATTAGACTCTTAAGCTATTTAATCACTCTAGCAACTTTTACACCTATTACAATTTAGTCCTTTTCATTTAATTGACTACCCAAACATTAAAATTTCCTAACGAAATTTTAATACCACATTAATAACATTTCATAAATATTTATAAAATTATTTTCGACTTGGTTTTACGAGATAGAGGTCCCGATACCTTATTTTACCCAATTTCTTCAATAATTTTTTTTCTAACTAATCGCTAAATCGATAAAATTTTCCTATCAATATTTTCATACGATTTTCCTATCATATCAATTTTCAAGCAAAAATATTGAAATAAATTTCTCTTTAAATCGGATCTATGGTTACGAAACCATTGTTCCGATAACCTTGAATTTAGGCCATTACAGTTTATGAATTTATTCACTTGTGACGTTCATAGTGTGGCACACCTAAACGCTAAGTGGATGGTTGACTATATATGCGTGACTCGCACACTTTAATGTAAGTAAAAGCCTGAGTTTGAATAGATGTAACACGAGGCTTTTGCAAGTGTACATAGTCGTTATCAAGTAATAAGTAAAAGAGTTATCGTCTCCATAGTGATTGTTATGTTATCAATTAATTGTAAAATTAAAGTTAACAATTTGGTGAGAAAAACATAATAATTTTTTAGTGATGTGATGTAAAAATAAATAACTAAATGCAAAATGATCCTTAATGCAAATTAATCTAATATGATGAATGAATAAAATGGATGAAATGGACTTAGCAGCAGAATTCACAAGATTTCAACAACAATAACATGAATAGGTTAGGATAATCACATCAATTAACTTAGTTCGTTCTCATCATGTTAATAATGTTTCAGAAAAATATTCCATGGCAACTCGATCTTTCATAACCTTGAAACCAATAGTAAGTCCTTTTGAAATATTTTACTTAAAAAATATGCATATTAATGATCATATTTAACTAAGGGTTTCTTAGAATTTATGTGAAGTAACAGGGACTGGGTCGGTTTGAAACAATTTAATCACATAAACCTAAAAGCTATGCAAGGTAATAGAGGTCGGTCAAGTTATTACGAACCTTAATTTAATCTGGGTCGGATATAAATTAAGCATGCAGTTTTCAATTATTGTGTCTATTAGCCATTATCTAGGTCGAATTAAGCAACTAATTCTAATGCATTCAATCACATTTTAATGAATGAAATACATGCATAATTTTAATTGAAAACATGATCGACTGAGGCACAAAACATCATAACATATTTAAATAAACTTTATTGAATTAATGCAATGATCCTAGCTAAACATAATTAAGCTACCATTACTGATGAAAAAATAACAAAGCAATTTGCAATCATATTGAATAATTAAGAAAGAGCAAAAAGGAAGAAGAAACTCGTTGATAATTGTGGTGACTAATCGTGGAGTTTTCCTCCTATTCTCACAGCTGCTCTTCTAAAACTATTCCTCAAGGTAGCCGGCCAAGAGAGTAATTTCTCAAGGATTTGTTGGCTAAAGGAAATATGGATATTTATGCATGGAAAGAAAGGAAGTAAATGGGAAAATGAAATGAGAATAAGGGATGAATGATGTTTGAGAAATGCGGAATGATAAAGGGATGATTGAAATGAGGAATAGAGGTGAGTATTTATAGTGAAGGATGGTAGGTGTGTGTTACTAAAAATAGCATGATGAATCCCTTAGGTTTCTCCTTCCCATAGTCGACCATAATTTGTGGAGAAGGGAGTTATTTGGTTGCTTAATTCATGCATGATATCATGCTTCAATCAAGAAAGGGGTGGACGGTTTCTTGGGCAAAGTTGGTGTGCTATTTTTTGATTTATTTGTAAGTGTAGGGACCTTCAGTAAATCTCCCAAAAGTGAATTTGTGATCAGTCCAAATGCCTTTTCCAAATTGAGCTTGTTCTCCATTGTTTGGAAGGTTTGGTGACCTAATTGTTTGCTAAACTTGTCCATCAATTGACCCTTCTTCAATTGGATCAACTCAACTTCTTCTTAACCCATTTTATATGTGTTTTCCATCCATATGGAGAGAACTTGGGCATGTCCATGCAACTTTATTTGAAAAATAAATAATGCGCAATTTCCTTTGTCCAACTGCATTATAAAATGTCAAGATCAATATGTAGCATAAAATAATTAAATTATGTAAAAATAGCATAAAATCACATTCTTCAATAAATCGTGCTCATTATTGAAATATAAATAAAATTCACCCAATTAGTAATTAAATACTCAGGATTAATATTATTTTTAGAAGTGTCATAAACTATAAAAAAATTATATAAATTAGACTATACAATAGATAAGGAACCAAAAGTGTAACACCCCGAACCCGAGACCGTCGCCGGAGTCGAACACGAGGTGTTAACAGACTTCAAACCACTTATTTGACATTTCCCAGACAAGCTGCCAATCTGCGTACTAGTCGCTTTAAAAATCATATCTTGAGTTCTGAAACTCGAAATCCAGTTCCATAAATTTTCCCTGGAACTAGACTCATATACCTATATGGTAGAATTTTTGTAGAATTTTTGGTAAGGCCAATTAGTACAGTTTATTAGTTAAATTCTCCCCTATTACAGGGTGCGACTACACTGCCTTCATGCATTACGATTTGGATAACTCCCTGCACAGAGCTTCAATACTGATTCCGTTTGTTTCTATAGAAATTAGACTCAGAGAGGAATCTATACATATATGGCATGACTCCTAATTATCTCTGGTTAATTTATAATGAATTTCCAAATTCGGAACAGGGAACCCAGAAACCGTTCTGGCCCTGTCTCACGAGAACCTGAATATCTCTTAACATACTGTCCATATGATCGTTTCGTTACTTCTATATGAAAATAGACTCATTGAGATTCGATTACATAATTTATTCACTATTTAATTCCATTCCTAATAATTTTTGTAATTTTTCAATCCCACGTCACTGCTGCTGCCAGCATCTGTTACTGAAGCAACTATGCCCATTTCGTGATTTCTCATTGATCTAACTAGTAATTCATCATACATATCACAAAATTATAATCATGACTAGCCATACCAAAGGCTAATCATTGTCAAACATCTCCCTACTACACTATTGCCATATCATGAATCTTAACACCAAAATTAATCAGCCATGACATATGGCATAAAAAAATCGAATTACCAAGACTTACGACCTAACGTTATAAAACCAAATCCAACCGAACATTTATGCCATTTTCGCATGGCTAAAAGTTTACATACCAAATTTCAACAAAACATATTAGCCTATACATGCCGAAATGTTCTCCTAGACCGACTAAAAAGAAGATACCAAAAGTTGCTAGCCGGTGTGATGACTCCGATGACGGCCCGATCACGCAAAAAGAGACGAGTCCAAGAAACCTAAAATAGGTGACAAGGAAACACCGAGTGAGTATATAACTCAGTAAGTCATAAGCAATGCACTACCATCCATTAATAACATTATCACAAGAGGAAGCAAAATGGAACGAGGCTAGTTACTCCATCCATACCGAACCATACCATAGTTCCTCAAACCTATCGGTTCAATCTCATACCAAGTCATGCATTCACATTCCATATACTAATCAATAGGATATTTGAGGCATTTTCATACATCATTTTATTTTCGTTACAATCATACAACTAAACGACCTTTCACCTATTCCACGATAAATCTTATGTACGTGACTTCAATTATAATTGTCACATAGGTTCAAACTTACCAAGCTCAACTTCAAATATAAACATAGCGCCTATTAGTCACGAACTCAAGGTACTTACCCGATCCGCTGTCCGTGATCAACTCAATAATGTCGCACACTTAGTGTCCATAGTGATTCAAAAGTATATATTAAGTCCGCACACTCAGTGCTATATAATCAACTCGCACACTTAGTGCTATATAATCAAACTCGCACACTTAGTGCTACATAATCAAACTCTCACACTTAGTGCTGTACAATTTAAACCCGCACACTTAGCGCCAATCTCATGATCATAAATATTTATACCCGCACTCTTAGTGCCGAGATCAACAACTCAATACATCTCACCTCTTTTCTTTTCATTCAACACTTTCATCACCACATACATACATGTATATATATATTTATCATTCCATTCAGCATCATTACATAGACGTTATGACCATTTAAATTAATACAAACTATATGCTTAATGACTTACTTTATGTTGGGTAAAATAATTCCAAGTCGGCTACTCGATGACCTTCGATTTCCCCTTGTTGGACGCCTCTCCTTTAGGTTCTTGAGCTTAAATAAATAAATCAACTAGTTTAATTACCTTGCTAGTTATTTATATCCCATAACATTAATAGTTTCATATCAAAAGAAGCATACGGCAACATTTTATTTTTATTCACCTTATGCTTTTTACTAACTTTAAGCCATTCGGCTATTGATCACCTAAGATCCAATTACTAAAATTAACCCAATAAATATTTCAATAAAACACACATAAATATTATATACACGGCAACCACCCTTGTTAATTACTCATATATATTTTAATAATTTTCATTTCATCTTATAACCATTCTTGTTCAAAACATTAGAACCTTAACTAATACTTATAAATTGTCTCAAGGCCGAATGCATTCTTACTTCCAAAGTAACATAGTCGATGATATATTTTATTTCAAGGTACATATTCATAATTCAAATTCAACCATATAAACCAATATCACCCACTTGATCAATTATAGAGAATTAAAGTTAATATCACAATGTGTACTCTATATGGCCCATTATACATAATCAAATTTAACATCATCTATATATTTACTCATATGGCCGAATATACATACCCCCATATAATATCATTTTCATTCCATTTAACACTTAATTTCCACCACATAAACACTTGGCCGAATAATCCTAAACTAGCAAAACTCCACATTTGTTCATACCATCTTTTAAATTCACATGTATATTTTATTTTTACATGAACCATAGCCGAATCGTTTTAACCATGAGTAACATAACAAGCATAAATCATACTTATGGATATACCATGGCCGATTCAATCTAATCACATCCAAAATCATCAACCATTTTCAATGCATATAACATATATAAACATGAATAAGTTTCATATAATCTCTTAACACATTAATTTCTTTCATCAACAATCTTTTGTTTCTTTATCCATCAAAACTTAAAGGTAAGAAAAAAAATCAAGTTCTTCTCACACATACCGTAACCGAAAGTTCCATCCAACACTCTAAATTCAAAATTTTAGTATGGCTAGGTAAGAAAAACGTGATGATTAACCTGAACAAACTAAGATTTCAAAAGAAAGATTAACAAAATTTACTAACCTTCTCTTCATTCAAAAGGCCGAATGCCTTTGCCCCCCCCCCTCTTTTTCTTCTTCTTGTACGGCTAAGAAGAACAAGGTAATAACCCCTTTTTTTTTCTTTTATTATCCTTAGTATTTCTTTTATTATTTCCTTTCTTTTACATAAAATAATGACCACTTCATGGAAATTTACCACATATTCTAATATATGCTCCATCATGGCCGGCCACTATGTATAAAAAAAGGAGTATTTGACATGCAAAGCCATTATTTTCACTACATGCTTTAATAGGTCCTTATAAATTAACCTATCACATTTCAAAATTTTCTCACATAAGTCCTATTTACTAAAATTCACCTACAATTAAACAAAATTCAAATATTAAATTTTCACACATGCATATATACATATAATAAGCATCAAATATGACAGCTAATTATTTTTATGACTCGGTTTAACGGTCCCGAAACCACTTCCCGACTAGGGTCAATTTTGGGCTGTCACAAAAAGCTAGTGCATTGGGTGTACGACTTCTGCAGTACGTAACGTCATTCACAATAGTGGAGTTCATAGCCGAAGACATGGGTAAATGATATCCTCTCATTGGCATTACATGGTTGATGAAAAGTAAATATGGCTACGGGTTGTTCATCTTGTGATGAATGACTTGATCACTATGTGATAGTGATTGTCTTTTTAGGAAGAGAGATGTAATGGTTACCATGAGATAAAATAGGACCATACTGGGAAACTAGGTATTATACCAAAGAGTTCAAGGATATACTATGAGGGTAACACACTTATGACAAGGTTATTGGACGAGCACTAAGTAGATGCTTTTGTAATAGTATGTCATTAAGGAGAACTCAGTTACGATACTATAATGGAATGACTTCATGACTAAATGAGTTTATAATTAATAGGTAAAAAGCCAGAACATAATTATAAATCATTTTACCCCTAATTACAAATGTTCAATCGGTCTCTCTGCTAGCTCATTGAAACCAGAAATGAATTGTTTGTTTGAATAGAAATGAACGAAATGAATAGGAAAAGAGAAATGAGAAACTTTCAAGAATGACTATGGTTATTTCCAAAATCAAAAAATGGAATCATTTGGAAATGAATGTAGGTTTCCAAAATGGAAATGAAAATAGAAAGGGAAAGAAAAATGATTCATTTGCAATTATATACAGATTACTTAAGAATGATCGAAAAAATGAGTTTATGTTTTTGAGATATTTTAAAACCCGAAAATGAAAATAAATCATTCGATCACAGTGAAGATGTTGAGTTGTGAATTATTAAAAATATTTTATCAAAATTTTACAAGGATAAAATGGTTAAAATTTTATTAGGGGCAAAATCATCAAAATTTTACTAAAAGTAAAATAGGGATGAGTTTTTTAATATATAATATTAAAGTTTATTTTAGAAATTAGAAAAATTGAATCAGGTTGAATCACATTACTCAGTACTAGGTCGAAAGGCCCAAGAAGTACTCATAATTCGACCCGATGTAAGAGACACCCAAAACCCCTCATATAACATGAAAGGGGAAACAACCCTAGTAGGAATACTAGGGTGTGTCGACCACCCCACTCCTACTCTAAGTAGAAAGTTATTTGTCTATTTGAAATAAACCACTACAACTCAATAAGGGTTTTACCTTCTCTTCATATAAATAGATAGCACCAGTAGGGCATTAAACACAACTTTGAGAGATTGTTACTCTATCAAAAAATAGAGAGAATTTATTCTCAACTATCAAATATATTTTTCCAAAATAACAATTCTACTAGTTTCTGTTAAAGAAGAGAATTTCTGTTTTCACCCCAAATAAAAGAGAGAATTTTTCTAGTTCTATATTTCGATTCAAATGGTTCAAGCCCACACTCGATGCAGTTTGTGGAACGAGAATAGAAGAGAAGATCGTTTAGTTGAAAGTTAGGAACAACGAACTTCCATTAAGCTGAAAACACAAATATGAATTCGGTTAAGGTTTATTACTATAAATATTACAAATCGGTTTGGTTTTCAAAATTTTAACTTTGCGCTGTACAAGAAAACCATTTTCAAAACGGATTTTTTTCCAAAAATTTGTATTAAGAGCTAGGTTGTGCTAGGTTTATAGTTTAAATTGAGACCAAATCTCTATGTTCATCTTGTTTGATTTGTATTTTATAAGATGTTACATTCTTGTAATTATTCGCATGTTTAAGGGAATATATGGGAACGAATGTGATATTATATATTTGTTATATAATTTTTATTTTTTGCCAATGATATGATTTTTAGGAAATAGACCGTGGACTATCATCTCCACGTAGGATTATTTCTTATATATAGAATTCTTATGAGTCGGATACAGACATAGGATTTAAATGTAAGTTTTTTTTTCCAAAAGGAGTCCATAACGAGAAGAAGATGGAGCGATGGTGATCGAAGATACAAGGAACGCCTTATGGTGAAAAACTATGTAATTTTTTTTGTTTTAATTGCTCATCCCCTTATATATCTATTTAGTAATTGTTAAAAATATAATTATGATATATATGTATGAGATGATCCACAGTTGATCGATTAAAGATAAGAAGTGTGGTAATGAGAATGTGCATGAATAGGATTGGCTTTGACAAGGGAAGACTTGGTTTTTAAGTGGTCAAATATGACTCACCTCCCTTTTCTAGGACCCTACTTGGTACACGGTTTACATTCACTTCTTCAATTTTTTTCCTTTAAAAGAAAATTTGTGGAGAATCAAAATTGTTGATTTTTATGAATAAATGAATGTGAATATTATAAAATTGTCATAGCAAGTCATGCATATATGAGATAAGCATGTCATATAATTTCAGGAAGAATGCCACAAGTACTTGCCATGCATATATTGATAATTAATGATTGAAATTTGAAATTAGAAACCTTTCATGTTTTTAAAATATTAAGTGGGAGAGGGTCCCTAAATAAGGCTTACGACCTCTATCAATGGTTTCTTGTGATGGCATGAAATGGGTCTACCCCAAGGTAGACATTGTCATGTGGATTTCACTGAGGAGACTTCTTGAAAGTAAGCAGAATTTTCTTATGATCATATGATAGTTGGATCAGCCTTGTGGTAGATATTATCATGCGATACATTAAAAAAATATGTCTTCAAATAGGACAACTAGTCACAGCATGCTACTTGTTGAGATTGTCTTAAGATGACTTATTTGTGATGCATGATGCGACAGGTGTTGAGTTCATGGTTATACACTAAAGACCATCTGGTTAAGTGGTTATACACTAAAGACCATCTATTTAAGTAACTCTCCAAGGAGCTATGCTTAATTTAAAATGATGGCCAAATGTTACACGATTGTTAGTACGTGTGAATGCCTATGGAATTAGGTTCATGTACTAATTGGATTGAAAATTAGTTGATCATGATCACCCCAAGGTGGCTTGATTTAATAGGTGTAGCAATTGTCATTGCAATGACTTACAAATGTTTTCAAGGTTTAATGTAAAACACATGCATTATTTTAATATATATCATGATATTGAAAAATGTTTTCAAATATTTTTTTAAGACAAAGATATTAATATATGAATGTTTTATTTTCAATTTGAATATGACTCTAACTCCCTTATTGAACATACTCACTAAAAACAAACTGAATGAAAATAACAATAAGGAATGGAAAAGAAACCTGACAATTTTCCTGAGTTGCGAGAAACTTAAAATAGTTCTTGATAATAAGTGCCCACCGGCCACTCAAGCTTAGGCTAGAAAATGTTGGGAGGATTCTGATGAGATAGCTCATTGTTATATACTGGTAAGCATGATCAACATTCTATATTAGCAACTGAAGAGCTGTAAGGCTACCAAAGTGATTTTGGATAATCTAGGAGACATTTTCGGAGGCCACTGCCTTAGCTTGACAATCTATTATAACTAGCTTGATGAATGCCTGGAAAAAGCCTGAAACTCCGGTCAAAGATCATACGATTACTTAAATGGGATATTTTACTAAAATAGTGGAAAATGAGGCCAATTTGGACTAGAACATTCAAATTGAGATGGTGTTCAAAAGCTTTTCCAAGGATTTTGCTAGCTTTTGGGCCACATATAACCTTAGCAACTATCCGAAGAGTAGAAGCAAACATAGTTGTTGCTACTTCCTTAAAAGAGAAGGGAAAGTATGCTAAGAAAGGCAATGCTAAGGACTTTGGGCCATCACATGTGGGAAGGAAGAGAACCAAGAAGCCTAAAGACTTATCTAAGTCTAAATGCTTCTTTTATAGTAAGAAAGGACACTTCAAGGTAAACTGTAAAAAGTGGAAGGATTACCTAACTACCAAAGGCAAAGCCATGGAACTCCTGATGATAAAAGCTTGTTTGATGGAAGATTCAATATATTATTCGGTCATTGATTCGGGAGTCACTAATCATGTTTGTGTTTCTAAATAAGGTTCAAGGAGACGAAAGATCTTAGAGATAAGAATCTATCGTTGCGAACCAAAAATAGGACAGCTGTCAGTTGAAGCAGTGGGAGATGTACACCTTTATTTTAATAATTTTAGGAAGATTATTTTAAGAGACATTTTCTAGGTACCAAGTTTCAAAAGAAACTTAATTTTGTTGCATTTTTATAAAAAGATGACTTGACCGTAACTTTTAATAATGGAATTGCAATATCTAGAAATTGCAATCTTATCTGTAATGGATGGATGTCAAATAATCCTTATTTTATCAAGCTAAATATGTACACACTGCTTGAGACTGAAATATCAAATAAAAGACTTAAAACTTCTTACTCTAATAAGGCGTACCTTTGGCATTTGAGACTTGGTTATATTAACCAAGAAATAATCACTAAACTTGGTTATATTAAGAAATGTTTTAATGCAAAAGGAGTGAGGGCTGAAAAACCCCTAGAACTTGCTCACACTAGTATATGTGGCCCCATGAAAATCAGTGCAAAAGGTGGTTACAAGTATTATATAACCTTTATTGATGACTATTCCAGATATGGGTATGCATATCTAATGCACCGCAAGAGCAAAACCTTTGATAAATTCAAAGAGTTTCATGTGAAATTGGAGAAACAACTAGGTTTACCCATAAAGACACGTCAGTCTGATTGAGGAGAATATTTATCTGATAAGTTCTTAGGATACCTCATAGAGAATAAAATTCTATACCAGTTAACCGTGTCAGGTGTTCTACAATAGAATGATGTGGCAGAGAGAAGAAATTGAACGTTGCTAGACATCGTACGTTCGATGTTAAGTTATTTGAAGCGACCAATCTCTTTCTAGGGATATGCAATATAAATGGCTTGCTATATTCTGACTGATGTGTCAACTAAGGTAGTATCAAAAATTCCACACGAATTATGGCATAGCAGGAAGCCAAGTCTAAAAAATTTAAGCATTTGGTGATGCCCAACCCACATAATAGACAAAGATGTGAGGAAGTTGGACTCACAAATAAAATTGTGCATATTAGTAGGATATCCAAAGGGAACAAAGGGTGGTTTTTTTTATAAGTCGAAAGAGAAAACTTTTATAGTGTCAACTCATGCTACTTTTCTTGAAAAAAGTTACATTACTGACTTTAAACCTCAAAGTAAAGAGTTACTTGAGGAAATTTTAAGAAATATACAAAACCCTACAGAAACGATTCCAGAACCAACTCCAAATAATAGAGCTGCAAACGATAAGCAGCATAGGGTGCTTTGTCTCAATGGGCATAGGCCTGAGTTGTTCCAATCTAGCAGAAGTGTTTCTAATACTGAGTATTCCAAATAAGAAGATGATGAGCCATTCACATATGATGAAGTGATGCAGAGAGCTGATTCTAAGATCTGGGAAATAACTGTGAAAGTTGAGATAGAATTTATGTATTCCAACTTAGTGTGGGAACTTGTAAACTTACTGGAAAGGGTAAAACCCATAAGGTGAACGTGGATCTACAATAGGAAGAGAAATGCATATGGAAAAGTGGAAACTCATGAGGCCAGACTTATAGCAAAATATTATACTAAAAAAGAAGATATTGATTATGAAGAAACCTTCTCTCCAGTTTTCATGATCAAATCAATCTGCATATTGTTATCCATTGCAACGGCTCTCGATTACGAGATCTGGCAAATGAATGTAACATCCCAGATCTGGCTGGTCTAAAGTTTGGGTGTATAGTAGTAAATAGTCTATCTGGCATAGTGTTATCTGCCCACATGATTATTTTGGCGTATACGTGTAGGCATACAGTAACTGCCACATGAGTTAGTAAATTTGATTTCAGGATATTCTGCTATATTTAGGAGAAGTTTGTGTTAAGAGATAAAGAGTATGTATGGAATGAGTATTCGCCAAAAGTATAGTGTGCCTAATTTGTATGAAATACTGTGTTAGTTAGACTTTAAATAATCTGGATAGAAACCAACTGTATAGCCTAGCCTGAAAAGTATGATGAAGGGTACTTATTTATATTTCTCTCAGAAACTGTTGGCCATTAAGAAAGCAAGTTCTGAAATAGATGACACTTGTTAAATTCTACCAAGTAAGATGAGTCGTATTTATATGTGAGAGATGACTTCTGAAATGGTTCTTCTCTCTTCTTCCTTAGGTGGTATTTACTGATACCTTCCTTAAGCTTGAATGTATCTTACATCAATGATCTAGAAGCTATGGTTCTTTTATAATCAATGATTATTTCGCATCAGGGTAAGTATTTTAGCTCTGCATGTTAAGTTATGAGTAAATCTATATGTGGTGATTGAATAGTAAGACTGTAAGTATAAGGTTTTTGCATAAGATTGTCAGCGATTGATATGATCAGTAATATGTACAATAGTAGTAATAGTGAAATTATGTTTCTAAGTAGTGGTTGTTACTGGTTCGAGATGGATATCTGGATCAAGAGTCTATTAACCAATCTAACTTAATCGAAGTCTATTGATTAAGTCAAATTGAACTAGCTTTTGCTCACTCTTAATTACAATGGGCTTGCTTTGGGTTTTATAGATTCGTAGCCCAAACCCAATAATATGCTGCTTTTCCCGTAAAGCCTATAAAAGTACTATAGAGGCTTCTGTACTAGGAGCCAAGTTGCATTTCCCCGCCCCTCATTTAAAAAATGGGAAAATTAGTCTTTATACATTAGATCAAAGAACAAATTAATCGTTTCTAATAAAAATTTCATACATTTTTACTATTAAAAACTAGTGTGACTAACATAAGAATTAGACAGTAACACGCGAGATGCCACGTGTACCTCATGCTGACATAGGGGGACCAATTTTTGACAGTAAAACTGGATGAATTTTTTTTACAAAAGAATTAGTTTGCTCTTTGATCTATAAAGACTGATTTTCTCATTTTTTGAGTAGAAAAAGCAAAATGTAATTCGACTTTTAGTGTAAAGACCTCCATGATAGTTTAACCTGGTAAGGCATTATTTTACCATGAAAAGAAATGTTAAGGGTTTTGATATTAATGAATGAGATATAAAATGAAGCAACTTCCTGATGGGCTCCAAAAACTAGATTACACTTTCATGTTGGTCATTAGATGTTTAATTTTAAAGCCAAAATGGATGGGGAGTCCCTATTGCAATACTCGTGAGCATTAAGCTTACCTATCCTTCGAAGAAACATATTGAGTTTGTAATTAGTTGGTCAGTGTGCTTCTTGTGTTATTTCCATCGTCAAGTTAATAAAAGTAATATTAGTTAAATATTAATTAACATGATTTAAAATAATAAAATTTAATTTTTAATTAAATAAATAATAAAAAAATCCATCAATTAAGAACTAGTATTTTGTATTATCCATGTTTACATGTTTTTTTTTAATGGTAAATAGTTGGCCTCCATAAAACAAATTAGGAGGTGAACCTACCACATGTTACACAATCCCATCATTGGGAAACAAGCAAAAAAACAATTTTAAAGCCTCAATAAAGAAAATAGAATGGAACGGAAAAACTTAAACAAGAAAGAATCGAAACATCATAAAAAAACCTCCTAGAACAACAAGCCAATAAACTAGCAAACTGTAACACCCCTAACCCGTATCCGTCGTCAGAACAGGGTTACAGTGTAACACCCCTTACCTGTATTCGATGCCAAGACAGGGTTCGAGGCATTACTGGACTTAAACGTACACCATTTCATAAAATCGGGCCATAAAATTTCATTCGTATCAAAACTTTTCAAACACATGCATGTCATCCCTTATTTGGGTTTACGAAGCCCAAAACATACATCGAAATTGATTCATGACTAAACCGAGAACTTGAGAAGTTTAAGGAAAACTTAGAAAAATTTTCCATGAAACAGGGTCACACGCCCGTGTAGACATAGGGACACGCCCGTGTGCCTTTGACACGCTCGTGTCCTCAGGCCGTGTAACTCTCCATTTATGACGTCAGCATGAAAATCGAGCCATACGGCCAGGCCACACGCCCGTGTCTCCTGGCCTTGTCCCTTACACGGTTGAGACACACAACTGTGTCTTGGCCGGTGTAGTCAACACTTAGGCTATTTTCCAAGCCTTCATGTTACCCATAAACCCTTACAACCTTATACATATTTAAACCACAAATCATGGCATCATTTTAGTGATTAAACACTCTTTATTTAGATATATTCATAACATTAATGTGTCCTCTTACAAGCAATGCCTCTACTCATATAATACCAAGTCTAGCTTCCTTAATTCACATTCATAAGACTTGTCATTTTGATGATCACTTTTACCATTATACTATGGTTATCAACTTATCCATCCAGCACTCATGTTCAACCATTATCACGTTGTTTTTATAACATGCAATTACTACATGGCTATGACTACCTCAATTGGTCATAGAGCATACATCCAACACACATGTCATATTACCAACCTTACATGGGAAACAAACATAATCACATCATAAACACTAGACATGACATGAATAGCTAGGTTTACAAGCCATAATCATTATGAGCTTCTATGTGAAACTACACTCATTAAACTTTAATTTCATATTTTATTCAGTCTCTAACTCAATTTTCACAATTTTTGGTGGATTTTTAAAGTCACACAACTGCTGCTGTCCAACACTGTTTTAGTGCAATATAATGATAACTATCATAAGTTCACTTTCAACTAATCATGAACTCACCATTTCATGAATTCCATGTTCAAATGCACAATGTAAGTTAACATGATATTGCAACAAAATTTATAATCATAATTCATACATCTTAGCTCACTGATGTCTCAACATTTCAAAGTCTCAATAATCATAAGCTTAGTGTGCATATCTGTACCACTCGTAGTATAGTATACAACTATACCTTTCATAACATGTCCTCTTCGAGACTTTCCTAACATCATCCATTGTATTACCCGTTGAACACTCAGAATACTATTGGATACGCAGAACACTTGCACATAAGTGCCACATACACATACTTAGCCAAAGCTACCTCATAACATGTAATGCTCGCAATGGAGCTACTCGCCGGCTAGCTCATAAAAGCTATCGGTTAAGGTGTAGCTACACGGGCTGCTCACACAAGCTGTCGGGTATTCGACCAAATCAAGGATTACCTAGCCACTGGTAGGACACACAAGACTATTACCCGGAACCTAATTACATGCATCATATCCATAATAAACTCGGACCAACTCAACGAGCTCGGATGCTTCACTTATATCACGAACTTGGAACAACTCAACAAGTTCAGATTTCTCACATATATCACGAACTCGGACCAACTCAACGAGCTCGGATGCTTCACGTATATCACAAACTTGGACAAACTCAATAAGTTCAGATTTCTCACATATATCACGAACTCAGACCAACTCAACGTGCTCGGATGCTCGCATCGATAATGAACTCAGACCAACTCAACAGCTCAGATGCTTCACATATATCATGAACTTGGACCAACTCAACAAGTTCGGATTTTTCACATATATCACTTAATATCAAAACATTAAAAACATGCTACAACACTACATTATTTGCATATGCACTTACCATCGTAAACATATAATTCATAACAACTAAATTAACATACCAATTTAGATTTCAGCCATAAATAACAATAACATTAACAACATGCTTATTTTATCATACGAACTTACCTCGAATGTAATTTCAGCTAATTATTCTCTCTTTGTCCTTAACAACGTACTTTCTCGATTTAATCCTGAATCTCGATTTTCTTGATCTAACATGATGAAATTCACTCATTTAATCATTACATTAATTAAAACATTCTATAATTCACAATTTGGCAAAATGACCGTTCTACCCTTAGACTTTACAAAAATTACGATTTTTCTCCTAGGCTCATAAATCAATTTTTATCGAATTTCCTCCTTTATCAAACCTAGCTGAATTCTTTTTATAACTATAGCAACTCACAATTTCAATTATTTCACACATTTACAACTTATTTTACAACTTTACAAAATAGCCCTTTTTAGGTGTTTTCATGCAAACTTCTTTCACAAAAGTTGTTTATTACACAAACATGACTCATTTTCTTCCACAAAAATTCAGTAAAAAATATGAGTATTCACATGGCAAAACCCTCTACATTCAACCATTTTGCAAAATAATCCCCTCATTAGCTAGATCAAGCTACAAGGGTCCCAAAAGTGTAAAAATCATTAAGAAAAGTCATCAAAATCACTTACTTGCAAGAGAACTAAGTGGCTGAAAGTTTAGGCTCTTTAAACTCTCGTGTTTACTACCATTTTCAGTGGAAGAAGAAGAAATGAAAAAGATGAAAACTTTTTTCTTTATTTTATTTTATTTAAAAAAATCACCTAATGTCCACCAAATTTTGACTTTTCAACTTTCTTGTCCCCTATGGCCGGCCATCACTCCCCTAATGGCCTATTTTCACTTTAAAGACCTCTAATTTTGGTTATCTAGCTATTTAACATATTTGGATAGTAAAACAAAACTTTTTCCCTTTATACGATTTAGTCTTTTTTCGCAATTAAGCTCACAAACACTAAAATTAATTCACCAAATCTTTCATGCACTTGTATAATTGTGCTATAATACCAAAATAATATTAAAATAATTTCTCTGACTTTGTATTTTTGGTCCTGAAACCACTACTCCAACTAGACCCAAAATCGAGCTGTTACATATGGAGCATTATCAGAACTTTCAGAATACTTTACAAATAATTTATGTAAATTACTATTCATTAGATGAGATCATTTAAAACATCCCTTAATTGGACCCTCGAGGCCCAATATGAGCATTAGAGTCGAGTCGAGACTTAATTAAGAACTCTGAGAATTTTTTGCACAATTTTAAAATTTTTTCAAGGTGTAAGACTCACACACCTGTGTGGTCCAAGGGACACGCCCGTGTGACCCTAGGACACACCCGTGCTACAGGCCATGTTCGACCTCGTGCAACTCTTTCACTTGTGCACACAGCCATGCCACACGCCCATGTGCTAGGCCGTGTGGTTAATTAATTCAATTCGAAATTAGGTGCAAGTTTCATACGGCCAAGACACACGTTCGTGTTCTAGGTCGTGTAGCACACGGCTGAGACACACGTCCGTGTCTTTGCCTGTCTACTCAATTCTGAGCATTTTGTTCTCTTGAATTCAAGGTGCAGGGGACACACGGCCTAACTACAAGCCCATGTATCTGGCCGTGTGTCACACACGGTCTAAACACACACCCGTGGGTCTACCCGTGTGGACAAAATAAAGTCATTTCTAGCTTCATTTCTCACTCAAATTCACACCAATAATCTGCACTTAAACTCACATCCATAAACCAACCAATTCAAGCATTCAAATTTATCAAATTCCATCATTCATATGGGGCATCATTACATGCATACATATCTATAATCTTACCTTAGTTAAGTCCTAAAGTTAGACATAATTTGATCAACTACTTAACATATATGTAGCTAACATAGTTTGACATTAAAAGTATATCAAAACAAACCATTACTAGCCATTCCAATAGCTAGATTACAAGCATCATTTACATTTACATGTCAATATGGCCAATATAACCTATACATGCCATTACAACCATAATTTATTCACCATAATATACCGACATGGGCCGATGGATAGTATGAGTGATCTCCGCCAAGCTTCTAATCCAATGAGCTTCCAATTTACTATAAAATAGGGAAATAAAAATAAGTAAGCATAAAATACTTAGTAAGTTCGTATAACATGGTACTTAAATTACCATTCATTCTATTTTGAGGTAACTATGTAAGGCACATTCATTCAATTTGACCTCAAGCCCTACACATACCCTCATTGCCCTTGTTAGTCATATATTCCATAATAACATCAAAAACATGTATGGGCTCAATAACAATCAAGTTTCTATGCACCTATGCTTTCCATAACATGTATAATTCACATTTTTATATCTCAAGTATAATTTCATACTAGTTTATTTTGAGTTCAGATCATTTCATATCAGAACTTTACTCATATTACTCGGAATATCAAGGTCACGATTAGTACACTCAAGGTGTACAAGTCTATAATCAAGAATGAACATATATTCATCAAATAAAGTCCATGTACAATTATCATCATCTCATGTTTTCATATACCATTTTTCATGTAGCATCATTTTCATGGATTTCAGACAACTACTTGTAATAACTCATTTCTTATTCATGTCCTTTCATGTCAAGATTTTTACTCGTTGAATTTGTTTGGAACATTGATGGATACACATGTAGTACACCCAAAGTGTATAAATCATAATCCGTCAATTCATATTCAATGGTACTCACAAGGTACTATTTCAGAGAGTACACTCTCGAGCTACACACGTATTGTAACAGCCCATTTTTCAGTGAAATCAGAATAGTGGTTTTGGGACCACAAATCCGACTCAAAATATTTTTTTTATCATATGGCCCCTAATATGTTAGAAATGACGTGTGAAAATTTTGATATAAAAATTTTATCGATTAAGTGTTTAATTACGAGAAGGACTAACTCATATAAAATGTGAATGTTGAATTATAGCAGCTAAATAACTATGGAATTCAAAACTTAAGGTCCTTATATAGTAATTAGACCATTAAGAAAAGTATGTAGAGTTTTCATGACTACTCATCCATGGAAATATAGAAAAATGTTAATGACTAAATTAGAATTTGAAATAATTAATTAAATTAAAAGATGATCAAAAAGAAATAGCATCTTATTTTTTCATCTTCAACCTTAAAAATACATGGAAACAATAGGAGAGAGAAAAGAAGCTTTCAAGGCCTAATTGTAACATCCCGAATTAGGGCCTAGTTGGAACAGTGGTTTCAGGACCACAAATCCGACATAAGAAAATTTATTTTTATTATATTTTTATGGTCTAAGATTTCACGGAATGATTTCGTGAAAATTTCGTTCAAAAATTTCGACGTTTGGGCACTTAGTTTGGTCAAAAGGACTAAATTGTAAAAAGTGAAAAAGTTGAGTTCTAAATGTTAGAGGTATCAAATTGTTATGAAATTTTAAATGGGAGGTCCTTAAATGGTAATTAGACCATTTTATAACTTGTTGGACAAAATGGCCTTGGATGGATAAGATTTCAAAGAAAGGCAAAAAGGGCATTTTGGTCATTTAGGGGTAAAATGCATTAAAAGACAAATTTTAAAACCCAAATGTGTCCCTTTCTTCTTGCTTCAGTCGAATTTACCTAGAGCATCCATGGTTAGGGTTTGGCCAAGCTTCCAACCTCAATGGTAAGTGATTTTGAGCCCTCTTTTTAATGTTATTTACATTTTTGGAATCCCGGTAACATGCTCTAGTTATTTCTACCATTATTTTGAGCTAGGGTTTGTGTTTAAAAACTTACCCATGAATGAAATTATTGTATTTTTATGTATAATGGTAGAAAATGAGTGTTGGGTGTTTAATAAATGACTTTTACTAAGCGATTTTCGATGAAAACGTCCGAAAGGACCGTTTTATAAAAGTTGTAAAATTGGCCATAAATGGTGATTTAGTGGAAATTAGGGGCTTTCATAGTTATGAAAAATTATCAGCATGTCATAAAACATAATAAAATAGGATGAATTTTAATTTTCGAGCATTGGGGCAAAAGTGCAAATATGCAAAAGTTTAGGGGTCAAAATGAAAATTTGTAAAAATATGATTTTTGGCCCCTATGAATAATGTGACTAAAAATTAGGCTACATGTGATATTATAGATCAAGGAAAACAGGATTCGGGCTTAGAACAAGGTTGAACAAGGTTAAACACAAACTCGAAATAAATAGTCGTACTCGAAACTGAGGTAAGTTCATATGTCAATGATAATGCAATGATATTATTATTGTTCATACTTGAACCTAAATTGATGTGTTAACATTGTGTGATGGATATTTATTTAGTTGATATGAAGATTATATATTGTAACAAACGCCAAATTATAATTATATGCAATACCATGTTTATCTTATGGACTAATGTCTAAATAAACATGGAAATGTGTTAAATTGGATGTACATTGCATGAGCGGGTATGCCTAATGAGATACTTGATGGATAGATAAAAAAAATCTCGGTTGAATAAAAAGGGAAATTCGATGGATAAACCATGCCTTACATGACTTGAGATCCTGCATGTGTTGCAGAAAATGATTTAGCCCGGACGGGTAATCCGTTGATCTCAAATATAGAAAGGATCTAGCCCAGACGGGTGTTCCTTAAGTGATCGAGCCTCCCGAAGAATATGTGTGCATTAAGGATTTAGTCTAGACGGGTAATCCGATTAGGGTCTGAATTTAGCCTGGACTGGTAATTCAGATCTGAACTCATTGAGAGTGCTTGTCGTTACAAGGGATTTATCCTAGACTAGTAATCCCGACATCACTCCATGAGTTTATATTACGGGGGATTTAGCCTGGACTGGTAATCCCGCCGTAAGATGTGAGGTACGTGGGAGTGTGCATATGAAATGATCACTTGTATGAATTGATGGTGAATGGGATACCCATCGAGATTACTAGAAATTCAACGAGATTAATATGAGAAATGAAATAAAAGGTTCTTGCCATGATACATAATGTATGTTATATGATAATATTATGATGCACGTGAGTTGTCATGTTTGGACGAGTGCAATGCTAAATGATAGCACAGGTAAGTACTCAAAACCCATGAGCACGTGTTTGACATGTGAAATGAAATGGACTTATGACGATGGTGCAAATGAATGAATGATATTTATGAGAATAATTTCTTTGACAAATTTGTGATGGTTATTATCTTGTTGCACTAAGATAGATTTGGTATAGCAACATTGGTCTGACTTTGAAAATCCACCAAAAATTTTAGAAATTGAATTAAATACTGAATAAAATATGGAATCAAATCTTAATGAGTCTAGTTCCACATAAAGGAAACAGTGTAAGCAAAAGAATTTTTTATCATGAGATATTTGAATTCTTGTGATACAGAGTCGGAGTGATTCTAGACTCCCTTGTCTCAAATTTATGAAATCACTAGAAATTGTACAAAAATAATTATGAGTTAAAATTCATATTACTGAAACTTAATGAGTCTAATTTTATGAGAAAGAGACAGGAACATTATCTGAATCTCGTACTATGAGATAAATAAATTTTAGTGAAGAAAGGTCGAAGCTGTCAAATAGCGAAACAGAGGAGATTTTGAATAATAAACTGTACTTATTGGCTAAACCAAAAATTTTAAAAATTTTATGATAAGAATAGATATGAGTCTAGTTTCTGGGAAAATTAATGGATATTAATTTGGAGTTCCTTAGCTTTAGTTATAAATAATTTATCGACTATGACTCGAGTAGATAGCTTGACCAGAATATGAATAAAAGCATAATTATAGTTATTTTACCTAAGGAAACATGATATTATAATGCTTATTATTTTCATATGGACTTACTAAGCGTAAAGCTTACTCCCCCTTTCCATTTTTTTCTACTTTTGACAGGTCAGCTCAGGGTTGGAGATCGTCGGAGGAAGCATCACACTATCGAGCCTTTACCCTTGGAGTATTGACATGTATATGTTAAACGTGTTCAAGTGAGTGCCATGTATAGGGACTTAGTTTTTCTATGATCGATGTTGTTGTGATTTGCCAAATGTATTGGCTTATAATGATTTGTTGTATGTAGCCATGAGATGTGGCTTTTAATGATTTTGGCTTGTAGGCCTATTCATCCATGATATGTGTAAATGTCTTGTGATGTGGGTATGTGATTATGCTTTTTCACTATGTATAAGAAGTATATGACATATGTACATGGTGAATGCCTTAGGACCATTCGAGGTGGTCATGGTCATGGAATAAATGTGTGATATGGTAATAAGTTGTTAGTTCCCTGAACATGGATGTTTAATTTATAAGTTAGTATAGGACACGGGTAGGCCACACGGGCGTGTCCCATAGCCATTTCCCAAAGTCAGTATTGAACACAGGCAGTCCACACAGGCATGTGCCATGGCCGTGCTTAAAAGTCAGTGTTGTCCACAGACTAAGGGCATGGGCGTGCCCCAAGCCACACGGGCGTGTGAGTCCACACGGCCCATCTACACGGGCGTGTGACACTCCTAAGCTAGAAATTTTTCAGTTGCCCAAAGTTTACCGAATGTTTTCAGTTTTGTCCCGAACCTCCCTAATGTAGATTATAGGCCTCAATGGCGTGAATAAGGGACGATATGCATATGTTCTAGAAGTTTTAATTTTTGGGTGAAATTTGGTGACCCGGTTTTGTATGTTTATGAATGTTTAAGTCTGGTAATGCCTCGAGCCCTATACCGATGTTGGATACGAGTGAGGGGTGTAACACTAATTGGGTAAGTTTCAGATTTTTCAGATTGCATGGAGTGTCTATCTCCATCATTTCAAATAGAAATCCTCGGTTTACTTCTCGATTCTGGAGCAAATTGCAAGAAGCTCTAGGTACCCAGTTACACTTTAGTACTGCATTTCATCCCCAAACAGATGGTCAATCTCAACAAGTAATACAGATCATGGAAGATATGCTTCGGTGTTGTGTACTTGAGTTTGAAGGTAACTGGGAAAGGTATTTTCCTCTATTTGAATTTGCTTATAATAACAGTTATCAGTCTAGTATTAAAATGGCACCGTATGTAGCCTTGTATGGTCGCAAATGTAGAACTCCATTATACTGGACAGAACTCAGTGTGAAAAAGTTACACAGAGTTGACTTAGTCCGAGAGATCGAAAAAAGTGAAGGTAATTCGAGACAACTTGAAAGCAATTTCTAATCGACAAAAGTCTTATGCTGGTTTGAAAAGAAAAGAGATAGAATTTCAGGTTGGCGACGAGGTATTCTTGAATGTGTCGCCTTGGACGAAAGTACTTCGGTTTGGTCGTAAAGGGAAATTGAGTCCACGGTTTATTGGACCCTATGATATTATAGAAAGAATTGGACCGGTTGCATATCGGTTAGCTTTACCACCAGAGCTTGATCGGATTCATGATGTCTTTCATGTGTCAATGTTACGACGGTATCGATCTGATCCTTCACATGTTATCTCTCCAACAGAGATAAAGATCCAGCCTGATATGACATATGGTGAAGAACTAATTAAAATCTTAGCTCGGGAAACAAAAGAGTTAAGAAATAAAAAGTTAGCTTTGGTAAAAGTTCTTTGGCAACAATATGGTATAGAGGAAGCTACTTGGGAACCGGAAGCTACTTGGGAACTGAAGGATACTATGAGGAAGCAATACCCGAATCTTTTTACTGGTAAGATTTTCGAGGAAGCAATACCCGAATCTTTTTACTGGTAAGATTTTCGAGGACGAAAATTCCTAAAGGGGGGAGAGTTGTAACAGTCCATTTTTCAATGAAATTGAAACAGTGGTTTCGGGACCACAAATTAGACCCAAAATATATTCTATTTTTATTTTATCATATGGCCCCTAATATGTTAGAAATGACGTGTAAAATTTTTTATATGAAAATTTTATTGATTAAGAGTTTAATTACGAGAACGACTAAATCGCATAAAATGCAAAAGTTGAATTATAGTTGCTATAAGGATCAAATAGCTATGGAATTCAAAACTTAAGGTCCTTATATAGTAATTAGACCATTCAGAAAAGTATGTAGATTTTTCATGATTACTCATCCATGGAAATATAGAAAAAGGTCAATGACTAAATTAGAATTTGAAATAATTAATTAAATTAAACGATGATAAAAAAGAAATATCATATTATTTTGTCATCTTCAACCTTAAAAATACATGGAAACCATATGAGAGAGAAAAAAAGCTTTCAAGGCCTAATTGGGTAAGTTTTCTTGTCCCGTTTTTAGTAATTTTGGTATTTTTGAAACGGGGATAGCTTAATCTATCTACTTAAGGTATTTTTGAAAATTTATCAAGGTATGAAAATGGGTCATGGTTGTATTGTACTGGAAATTAGAAATTTATGGTAGAAAATGAAAGATTATTGATAGATAAACAACTTTTGCAAAGTGATTTTTTATGAAAACTTGATTTAGGGACTAAAATGTAAACTTGAGAAATTGAAGGAAAAATTCTAAAATTTTATGTAAACATGTGTTGTAAAATTTGTAATGGAGCTTTGGTTAGGCTTGTAATAGGGAGTAATTTGTACAAGTTTCATTTTTGGGGCCTAGGGACAAAATCAAAATTTATGGAAAACTTAGGGGCAAAATAGTAATTTTTCCTAGAACGTAAATTGAGTACATTTAGATATGAAATGTGTGAAATTGATGTTAAATTCATTTATATAGATCTGGACAACACTAATTCAAGGTTAGATTGAGGAAAAGAAAAGATTTTGGATTAGTAGACTTTTACACGAACAAGTGTTGAGGTAAGTTCGTGTAACTTAATCGGACATGTAATTATGTTAATTAATGTTGTGTTGTATGTAATGTGATTTATATTGATGTGCTTCACTTGTATGCTATGATGAAAAATGAAAATAAGCTTGAAATGGTGATAAAAGGGTTACTCCCGATTGGATATTGAATTCTGATGAATATGTACGCTTTCTCGAAACAAGTAGGGTCCTGTATTTGCTGCGGATGGGATTTAGCTCGGACGAGTAATCCCAATGACCTTGTTATATAAAGGATTTAGGCCAGATGGTTATTTCCAGTGTAACACCTCTCGAGCATATGTTATGATTAAGGTTTAGCCTGGACTGGTAATCATAATTAAGCCCCCCGAGCATACATTATGATTAGGATTTAGCCTAGACTGGTAATCCGTTTAAACGATATGCGGCTCGAGAGAGTGTTTCTTGGTTAAGTGACCTAATGCGTACCCTTGAATAAGAAATTGACGAATTGTTGAATTGTACACTTCGAATGTACTACTTGAGCATTCATTGGAATTCAATGATTCAAAGGACATATAACTCTTGACTTGGCATGAAAATCTTGAGATGAAATAGAAATGACTAGATAGAATATTGTGACAGCCTTAAAGTGACCCTAGTCGGAAAGCGGTTTCGGGACCGCTAAACCGAGTCACCAAATTATTTGAATATGATATTTATTATCTAAAATATGTGAATATGAAGGTGTGAAAGTTTTAAGCTTCGATTTAGTAAATTGCATGTGAATTTAGTCAATAGGACTTATGTGTGACACTTTTGAAATGTGGCAGGTCAAAACATAAGGATCTATTAGTGCATGTAATAAAAAGGGTGGACTTGCATGTCAATTTCCCCCCTAATTAGTAGTGGCCGGCCATGACAAATAGGGTGGACAAAGTGTGATGGGCAAAACATGTCATAAACATGTTATGTTGGTGTTTCATGGGAGGAATGATAAAATAAGGAGCATGGTAATAAAATAATGGAAGGGAAAATGATGAAAACAAAGAAAGAAAAAAAGTGTCCATCCTTTTACATTTTTTTTGGCCGAAAGTTCTAAGGAGGAAAGAAGAAGGAAGGTGCTCTCTTGCTTCATGTTCAGCTTGGAAGAGGATTAGGAAGAGGTTCGGCCATACTTGTATCTAGGTTAAGGTATGTTGATGTTGTTCCATGAGATTCATGCATGCTTATAGTTGTTAGCTTGAGTTCTACCTAGCCCATGGTTCAAATCTTTGCTATGTCATGGAGATGATATTCGGCTAAGGTGGATTGGTGTTGATGTTATTCGCATGCTAAAAGTGAAGCTTTGTAAGGATACATGTGAGGGTGGATTGATGACTTTTGAATTTTCTTTTTAGCATTTTTGAGTTAGACATTAAGTTCTTTGTTTAACCATGACCAAAATTGAAATGGTATGGTGTTTTGATGCATTCGGCCATGGTAGGAAGTAGAAGAGAAATATGGTTGTTGGACACGTTATTTGGATGAGAAATGGTAGTAAGGTGAAGTGCAATTGTTAGTGTTTGATTTACTAGTGTATATAGTTGTACTAGCCAAGTTTTGAAATTGAAAAAGGGCTTGAGCACCATGTGTGGTATTGAGATTGTTTGAGTAAATTCATAGTCATTTATATGATGAATTCGGTTGTAGATATACATGCTTGAATAAGATGCACGCATGAATGAATAGATGGATTGGTGTTGCATGTGTTCGGTTATAGGTAAGCATGATGATGAATCTATCTTGACTTGGATAATCGGCTCAAGGAGAAATTGCTAAAGTGCTTAGTAATTGATATTAGGTTAATGATGTGTGTTTTCGGTCATAAAGGTGCACATGAGGAAATGTTAGATTAATTGTATTAAATTACTCAATTGATTAAAAATGTGTATGACCATTTTGTATTTGAGCTAAAAGCGGCCATATGACCTATCAAACTCCTTGTCATATTCGGCCATAAGCTAGCATAATGAGACTTTAATAAGTTAAATTTGTTTGAATTAGCTCAAGAGCTTAGAGGACCAAAGTTGGATAAGGGAAAGGAAAAAGTGATCGAATAGCCGCCGAAATCGTTCGACAACATCCGAGGTAAGTTTTCGAGTAATGAAACTTAGATTATGATTCGATTAGATTATGTTATAAGCAAATCAAAATCATGCCCTTTGTATGTAGCTTTTGAGCTGAAAATGTTAATGCTTAATACGTGACTTGTGTTTGAACTCTAATTATGAAAATGAGATATAAATGTGTCATGATTTATTGATATGTGCGTGAATATTCGGATGATAACCGGGCTAAGTCCCGAAGGCATTTGCGCTAGTGACTAGTTCCGGGCTAAGTCCCGAAGGCATTTGTGCGAGTTACTATATCCGGGTTAAGTCCCGAAGGCATTTGTGCGAGTTACTACATCTGGGCTATGTCCCGAAGGCATTCGAGCGAGTAGCTATATCCGGTTAAATCCCAAAGGTACCTGGCTTGGGAATGAGCGATCTTGCTGTAATAATTTCAATTAATACGCTCGTAAAATCCCAGCGATGAGGTATGTTTCGTATATGCATTGAATTGGTTGATTCCTTACAAATAGTATTCGCTCAGTCGATAAATGAGCTACCGGCCTTTGGCTAAATTGATCTTTTGTGTATGAATATAAGGGTCGGTAATGTGAAGTAAGTATGATATTGAGAATTTGTGCATATGAAATTATCCGTTTAGCCATACGAATGTTATACTTTAGTTGCGTCTAATTTCATGGCTCAAAACTTACTAAGCATTAAATGCTTACTCCGTTTCTTTGATTTTCTGTTTTATAGATTTTGGTTCGTCAGCTATCGGACTCGGGATTGTTGAAGTCAAATTCGTCCACACTATCAAAGCCCCTTTTGGTACACTTTTGGTTGAACTTTGAAATGACATGTATAGGACTACCCCTTTTGATGTTGGTCATGTACCTTTCGGTATTGTATAAATTTGGATAGCCATTTGAAAATGGCTTATATATATATTTTGAGCATAATGTTATAATCATCTTGTATGTATATGGTTATTGAGAGGTGTGGATATGCTTAGCAATGATTGGCCATTGGAATGGTTAATCACAATCATATTTTGTGCTATATATGCTAAAGGGTTAGTTAAATCATGGAAACTATGTAATAGGTAAAGTCTACCCTAAAGGCAGATGCTGACAGCAGCAGTGGTGTGAATTTGAAAAATCACTAAAAATAGTAGGAATGGAATTAAATAGTGAATAAATTATGTAATCGAACCTTGATGAATCTACTTCCATATGGAAGAAACAAAACGGTCATATGAGTCGTATTTTAAGAGATATTTAAGTTTTTGTGGGACAGGGCCAGAGCAATTTTCTGGATCCCCTGATCTGACTTTGGAAATTCATTATAAATTAACCAGAGATAATTAGAAGTCATTCCATATATGTATAGATTCGTTTTAGAGTCTAGTTTCATTAGAAACAAACGGCATAAGTATTGAATCCCTGTATAAGGAGTTATCTAAGTCGCAATGGAGGAAGGTCAGTGTAGTCGAACCCTGTAACAGGGGAGAATTTAACTAATAAACTGTACTAATTGGCTCGACCAAAAATTCTAGAAAAAAATTTGTGGATGGATATATGAGTCTAGTTTCAGGAAAAAAATTACGAACTGATTTTCGAGCTTTGGAACTGAAGATATGATTTTTAAGGTGACAGTGAGGCAGTTAGCCAGCTGTCTGGAAATTTTTAAAATGGACTGTGAACATACATGAATTATGTCTGTTAGCACCTCGTGGTCGCTTCCGACAACGGTCTCGGGTACGGGGTGTTACAAATATTGCTTGATGAGCTCATCTATGTTACTTGATTTATATCAAGATTTTGGTAACTAACATGTTTCATTGAATGGATGTGCTTACGCAAATTTAGCCAAATGGATGGAAACATGATATTGTATGTTTAGATTTAATAATCAAGATTGGTAAGTTTAATTTCTATTATACGAACTTATTAAGCATGTAATGCTTACTCCTTTTATTTTTACCTTGTCTTATAATGTTAGGAAGCTCGTGAAGGTTGGAAGACTGTTGGAGCACCGTCACACTATCAACTAGCATTTTGGGTATACTTAGTAAAATCATTTTGGTATAATGGCATTTACAGGGAAACTTGGTCAGTGGTGGCTTGAGATGTTATTTTGTAACCTAGCCATTGGAATGGCTAGTGATGGTTCATTTTGGGTATGATTTAGTAAGCTATTGTGATATACATATACACATGTTTTATGCTAAGTTCATGTGCTCAAATGTTGTTAATGCCTAAGTTAAGCTAAGGTGAGTTTGTAACTATGTATGCATGAAATGGTATGCCTTGATGAATGATGAAATTGCCAAATTGAATGCTTGAAATGGTTGGAATTGGTTAAGTGTTTCATGAGCAGGTTTTTGGGTAATTTTGTATGAGAAATGAAGCTAGGAAATGGTTTTATTTTGTCCACACGGGCATATGCCTAGACCGTGTGTGACACACGGCCTGGTAACATGGGCATGTGGTTAAGCCGTGTGTCCCCTGCACCTTAATTTTGAGAAATAGAATGCTCAGAATTGGGCACACAGGCAGAGACACGGGCGTATGTCTCCACCATGTGTGCCACACGGCCTAGAATACGGTCGTGTACCTTGGCCGTGTGAAACCTGCACCTAATTCAAATTAAATTAATTGACCACACGGCCTCGCACACGAGCGTGTGACTTGGCCCTGTGATCTCAATTTGTTCATGAGTTACAAGTCAGAGAGTTACACGGGGTCAGAACACGGGCGTGTGTGACCACACGGCCTGCCCATACGGGCATGTCCCATATTCACATGGGCTTGTAACCCCTGTATAGTGGAAAATTTTCTAAGTTCTGTAAAAACTTCTAAAGTTCTCGGTTTAGTTCTAAACCACTTCCAAAGCATGTTTTGGGCCTCGTAGGCTCCTATTAGGGACTTTATGGTTCATTACAAATGGTTTTAATTTGGACGCAAAATTTATGGTTTGGAATTGTAAAATTGCTTGTGATGTGAGTCCGGTACTGCTTAGTACCCTGTTCCGGCATTGAATACAGGTAAGGGGTGTTACACATATACAACAGGTTACCAGTCCAGGCTAAATCCTTTTCATGACATGTGCTCTAAAGAGCTTGATCTGGATTACCCGTCCGGGCTAAATCTAATCTATACATATGCTCGAGAGGACTCATATCTGGATTACCCGTCCAGGCTAAATCCCATCTGCAACAAAATGCAGGACATTTATTTTGGGAAATCACATATCCATTGAATTTTCTATTAATTCAAACGGAATTTAGCATCTTTCGAGCATTATCAAGCATGTGGTCAATCTCATATATTTATGCATTTATTCAATTCAAATGTTCACAGTCAACATTTTTATCATTTATCATTTGTCGGGAATTATAATTGATCGGGCACTTTCATTTATCGGGCTTTAACGTGTATGTGATCATTTCACATATTTACGGCATTTATACAATTCAAAAATGCAACATTTAATTCAAGCATAAAAACATATACAATTTAGTTACACAAACTGTAACACCCCACACCCGTGCCCCACGCCGGGTCAAAATATGAGGCATTACCTAACATGAACTTATGCATATAAATGTTTTCATAGCACCAAAACATGGTCAAATTAAAACTTTTTCAATTTTATTTATAAACTCCTTAATAAGAGCCTACTAAGCCCAAAACATCCATTGGAACCCATTCGGAAACAATCCGAGTCCTTTAAAGGACTTTCAAAAATAACTCTTAACACAGAGGCACACACCTGTGTGGGAGAGGCAACACGCCCGTGTGACATTTCAACATGGTCGTGCTATTGGCCCCTGTGGCTTACACGGCCTAAGCAATACAGGGACACGCCTGTGTCCTATACCCGTGTGGAATTAATTCTAAATGCACACCTACAGAGGTTTTCACATGGCCTGGAACACGTCCGTGTCTCTAGCCCGTGTCCTTCACACGGCCATGACACGCCCGTGTCCTAGCCCGTGTGCAAAAACCTAGACAAACTGTTTCTGACATCAGCAATCCTTAAGGGCCACACAGCCAAGGCACACACCCGTGTGCTAGGCCGTGCCCTTCATACGGCTGAGACATACAGCCGTGTCTCTGCCCATGTGTTTACTACCATGCATACTGACTTACAATTCTTACGTACAGGGGACACATGGCCTTATCACATGCCCATGTGGTGGACCGTGTGTCACACACGGCCTAGAGACACACCCATGTGCCTACCCGTGTGGACAAAATAAGGCTATTTACCAAACCTTTTCATCACCCTTACTTATGTAACCTACACAAAAATCACTCTATACTAACATAAGGGCACATCACATAACCAAAATAACCACAATGGACAACATTTCATTTATGCAATTTACTCATCCATGAAAACATCATCTTTTATTTATAAATCAAAATGAATATTGACCATCATCCACGGCCTTATACAAAATGAGTATCATATTCATCATATGAGCTAACACACTATGGCTAACTAACAAAACACTAAACAAAGACTTGAGTCCCTATACATACCAAAAAACAAAATGATGAAACTAGTTATACCAAGGTCTTGAATGATAGTGTGATCGAAGCTTTTGATGTCACTGGATCCTCGATGCTAGCTTGGCAGCACTAACAGGAAAGAAAAGAAAGGAGGGTAAGTGTGGGAGCTTAGTAAGTACATATATGCAAATAAAGTGTAATTATAAGAAAATCATAGTCACCCAATGGTAGGTTGTCATGCTTAAAAGATATGAATTACTTAACGTCTCTATCTTACTCTTCCTTTCATTCATGTATACATAATACACCTCGTTCTTTACTGTAACACCCCGTACCCGAGACCGTTGCCGGAGTCGAACGCGAGGTGCTAACAGACTTAATTACTTTGTTTTCACAGTCCATTTAAAAAAAAATTCCAGACAGGCTGGCTAACCGCGTCACTGTCGCCTTAAAAATCATATCTCGAGTTCCAAAACTCGAAAACTGATTCCGTAAATTTTCCCTGAAATTAGACTCATATATCCATCTGTGGATTTATTTCTAGAATTTTTGGTCGGGCCAATTGGTACAGTTTATTAGTTAAAGTCTCCCCTGATTCTGGGTTCGACTACTCTGACCTTCACGTATTACGACTTGGATATCTCCCTGTACAGAGCTTCAATACTCATGCCGTTTGTTTCTAATGAAACTAGACTCAAAGGGGAATCTATAAATATAAGGCATGACTTCTAATTGTCTCTGGATAATTTATGGTAAATTTTCAAAGTCAAAACAGGAGATCCAGAAACCGTTCTGGCCCTGTTTCACGAGAACTTTAATATCTCTTAATATACTGTTCATATGATCGTTTCGTTACTTTCATATGAAAATAGATTCATCAAGGTTCGATTAAATAATTTATTCACTATTTAATTCTATTCCTACAAATTTTAGTGATTTTTCAAATCCACACCACTGCTGCTGTCAGCATCTGTTTTCAAGGTAAACTTTACCTATTTCGTGGTTACCATGGACCAACTAGAGTTTTGTCATACATAGGTCCACATATGATCATATTTAGCCATTCCAATGGCTGATCATTTGCCCAACACTTCCATTCCAGTCCATAGTCACATCATGAAACCATATATATATACATAAACACAAATGGTCTAATGCCATACTCCACTTCTACAAGCCATTTTCGCATGGCTGTACACACATACATCACAAAAAGTACTTGAAAAAAACAACAAAGGGTAGTCATATACATGCCATATCCAGAGTTCAACTAAAAGAGTACCAAAAGGGCTTTGATAGTGTGGATAACTTCGACTTCGATGATCCCGAATCCGATAGCTAACGAACAAAATCTATAAAACAGAGAGCCAAAGCAACGGGGTAAGCATTTTAAAGCTTAGTAAGTTTCAAGTAATGAAATCGGCTTTGACTAAAGTATTACATTCACATAGCTAAATGAATCACTTTATTAATACACATTCTCATAATCATACTTACTTCAGACTTCATCAACATATACACACACAAGGTATCAACCTATCTAAAAGCCGAAAGTTCGTTAGTCGATTGAACGAATACTATTTAAAACGAATCGACTTTTCCGATGCACATGCAAACATACCTTATCGTTTGGGTTTTTCGAGCGTATTAATTGAATTTATTACAGCACAAAACGCTCACCTTCAAACCCAAGTTTCTTCGGAATTTAGCCGGATATAACCACAAGCACAATTGCCTTCGGGTCTTAACCCTGGTATAGCAACTCGCACAAATGCCTTCGGGTCTTAGCCCGGATATATCAACTCGCACAAATGCCTTCGGGTCTTAGCCCGGATAAAATCACTAGCATAAATGCCTTCGGGACTTAGCCCGGATAAAATCACTAGCATAAATGCCTTCGGGACTTAGCCCGGATATCATTCAAATGCTCATGCACACATATATCAATAATCATGACACATCCATATTTCATTTTCGTTACTAAGGCTCAAACACAAAACATTTATTAAACCTTTCCAATTTCGGCTCAATAGCCACACACAAAGAGCATGATTTCAATTGGCTTTATAACATAGTCTCTATGCACATTCGGCTATCCATCATAGTATGACTAATCATTTCGATATAATTCAAGTAGGGTCATTACTCGAAGACTTACCTCGGATGTTGTCGAACGGTTTCGACGGCTATTCGATCACTTTTTCCTTCCCCTTATCCAACTTTGGTCCTCTAAGCTCTTGAGCTTAATTCAAACAGATAGAGCTTATTTAATAATTTATCAATTTAACTATTCGATTAAATACATTTATATTATACAATTAGGTGCGAATAATTTTATTGACTAGTTATTCAAGCATTATACATGTGCTCTACTCATGCACCACCGAATAATAGGACTAGCTTAATACCTTGCATTTTCGAATTCATATACATCATTTAGTTCCTCATAACATACATTTTGTCCCTAACCAACACAAGAGCCCAAAGCATCACTTACAATGCCGAATTCCAATTAAGTCTACCATCATAGCATTATCATATTTATGCACTTGGTAAGTTGCGTTTGAACACATTCGGCACTAGGTGTCCAAACCAATGTTCCTCGAACACTAAACCCAATTTATAACCAACTCAAAACTCCTTAACAACAAGCATTTAATAACAATGTACTTAACCAATTCCTTAAACATGCATTCGGCGATTACACCAAGACCATCTTAACTCGTTTCTCATCTTGCTAACAAAAACATAGTAAAGCAAATCTTCATACACAATGGTTATCAATTCATCCATTCACTAGGGACATGACCTAATGTTCAATAACAACCCCTCCTTTACCAAGTACACATTCGGCCTTGGTACATAATAAGGTAGCCGATTTCTTTCCCTCTAGCACCCATTGCTCACATATGATTATTTGTATAGTTCAAACACTCATCTATCTTTGCTCATCTAAATTTAACATGGAACAACAAAATTCACCATTGTCAAATACCATAGCCGAAAGCCCTAGTCCATAACACAAATCAAAATTTCTACATGGGTTACAAAAGTAGTTTGATATCTTACTCAAGATTAACCAAAATTTCATGAACTAATATAAACTTCTTACCTTGCTATTAGCCTAGGATGACCGAATGCCTCCCTCCCTACTTCCTCTTCACAATCGGCCAAGAAGAACAAAATGAGAAAGACTTTTTGTTCTTTCTTTTTTTTTCCCTTTTCCCCCTTCTACACGGCTAAGAAGAACTAAAGTATGAAGCCTTTCCCTTCTTTTTTTTTTCGGTCATGCATGAGAATGATGAACACATTTTTTTTCTTTGTTTTCTTCCTTCAATTTCTTATTAGTTTATTGCCCATGCTTCTTATTTTATTTTTCCATTAACACAACATGTTTCATGACATGTTTTGCCCATCATCCCTTGTCATGGCCGGCCACTAGTACTTAAATGGGGGAAATTGACATGCAAGTCCACCCCTTTGATTACATGCACTATTAGGCCACTTGCATTTGCCTAGCACATTTCTAAATTTTCTCACATAAGTCCTATCAACTAAATTCACATGCAATTAACTAAATCGAAGCTTAAAACTTTCACACATTTATATTCACATATTTTAGGCAATAATTATCACATTCAAATAATTTGGTGACTCGGTCTAGCGGTCCCGAGACCGCTTTCCGACTAGGGTCACTTTAGGGCTGTCACATTTACTCAGGTTCTAACCATGATTTCGATATACATACCTCATCAAAGTATTCTCTAACTAAATCTTCGGGTTACCCGTTGAACTCTCGAAATACATATGGAAACGCGGGGAATTTGCATCTAAATGCCATCTAAGAAATCAGGGCTACCTTGTGCTATGAAACACTCATACTTGAGCTACTCACGGGCCTTTTTATACCCCATAGCTTTCATGTAACGTATGCTAATTGAGCCACTCATAGGTCTATACACAATGTCAGTACCTGGGACCCACGTTACCTATAGCATTTATCTCATGAACACAGACTCAACTCATGAGTTCAAACAACATAATTTTCATAACATGCTCATTTGTATCTTATGCTATGTCTAAGGTTCAACGGGGCTTCATATCAAATCGAATAGCATCGCATTTGCTCACATTGTAATGTATTCGCATAACATGTCATTCATACATTCATGGCAGCAATTAGAATTTAGATACATAACAACCATAAGCTAATTACACATGTATATTATTAAAATATATCAATGTAAGCTTCAATAACATATTATTTACATATGTACTTACCCCGATACAAAATTATGAAGACGAGCTTAATCCTCGTAAACTTTGTTCTTGCCCTGATCAAGACTCGAATCACGTTTCTCTTTATCTAAATTAATAAAATTCATTTATTTCATCAGCATATCAATTTAGACGCCCGAAAGTTCATAATTGGGCAAAATGACTATTTTACCTCTAGATTTTCACAAAATAACCATTTTACCCTATGCTCGAAAATCAATTTTTATTGAATTTCTTCATATTATAAGCCTAGTCGAACTCTTTTTACTCTTATAGTAATCCAAAATTTCCACTATTTCACACATTTATCAACTATTTTACAACTCCCTATTAGGGTTTTCATGAGAAATCCCTTCACAAAAGTTGTTTATTACTTACCAAAGAGTCATATTCTTCCATAAAAATGTGAAGGCTTAAAGTTTCTGAAACTTTTCAAGCTTCCATGGCCATTTCTTGGGAGAAAATCGGTGGGAAAGGAGATAGCAAAAACAAAAAGATGATAGCCTTTTTCTCTTAAGTTTTATTTTATTCAAATTAGGTCACCTAACTTTGACTTTTCCATTTTCTTTGTCTCATGGCCGGCCAAGCCTATATCTAAAGGGTCTATTTGCCCTTTAAAGATCCTAATTTAAGTTTCATGTCAAATTAACACCTTTAGCTATCAATTTAAGACTTTTGAGTTTTAGGCGATTTAGTCCTTTTTCGCAATTAAGCTCATAAACGCTAAAATTGCTTCACCAAATTTTTCATGCACTAATATAAACAAGCTATAATCCTAAAATAATAATAAAATACTTTCTCTAAACTCAGATTAGTGGTCTCAAAACCACTGTTCCGACTAAGCCCAAAATTAGGTTGTTACACGAACTTACCTTGACAATGTTTGTGTGTGTAAAATCTACTAATCCGACATTTTCCTCTTTCCTTGTTCTATCTCTAAATTTCGTCTATCCAGAGCTATACAAGTAAATTTAACATCAATTTCGCATTCAAGTGGACTTAATTATCATCCTAGGAAAAATTACCATTTTGCCCCTAACTTTTCCATAAATTCTCGTTTCGTCCCTAGGCTCAGAAAATAAAATTTTTGCAATTTACTCCCTATTTCAGGCCTAACCAAAATCCCATTACAAAATTTACAGCATATGTATTCATAAAAATTCGGCATTTTTCATCAAATTTCACAACTTTACATTTTAGTCCCTAAATCATGTTTTCATCAAAAATTACTTTGTAAAAGTTGTTTATCTATCAACAACCTTTCATTTTCTACCATAAATTTCTAATTTTCAGCATATTCATCAATGACCCATTTTCCATACTTTGATAACTTTTCAAATTAATCCCCCAAATAGATAGATTAAGCTATCCCGATTTCAAAAATATCAAAATTACTAAAAACGGGCTAAGAAAACTTACCCAATTTAGCCATGAAAGTTTCTTCTCTCTCTCCTAGGGTTTCCATGTATTTTTGTGGAAGAAGATGATAAAAATAAGATGATATTTCTTTTTATCATCTTTTAATTAACTAAATTATTTTACTTTCCAATTTAGTCCTTGCCCTTTTTCTAAATTTCCATGGATGAGTCACCAAAATATCTACATACTTTCCTTAATCGTCTAATTACCATATAAAGACCTCAAGTTTTTAATTCCATAGCTATTTAATCCTTATAGCTACTAGAAGTCAACTTTTGCATTTTATGCAATTTGCTCATTCTCGTAATTAAGCACATAATCGATAAAATTTTCTTATCAAAACTTTCACATGATATTTCTAACATAATACGGACCATGTAATAAAATAAAAATAAATTTTATTTTCGGCTCATATTTGTGGTCCCAAACCACTGTTCTGATTTCACTGAAATTGGGCTGTTACACAAACTCTCCAAAACTAGAGAAGAAAATCAGTAAAAGAGAAAAACCCTATGGAGAGCCAAGATTTAGTAGATTATCGAATTGAAAAAATTAAGTTTTCCAAGAACCAAAGCAAAAACCCAATTAGCATGAAAGACAGTAATTTGACCACCCCGTCGCAACCACTCTCTTGACCAACTCTGGTGTTTCTTTGATATAGAACCGTTCATTTGATAATCGACGTCCCTCTCTTGCCAACACATGGGCTGCCTCATTCGCATCTCTCCCCACATGGTGAAAGGTAACAGTGGCAAACAAACCCATTTTATGCTTAATGTTTGCAACGACTAGGCCTAAAATTGACCTGTCTAGTGTGTCCGATTGTAGTTTTTCATAATCGCAAAAGAGCCCCCTTCGATCTGAATAGACTGGAACCCAAGCTCCCTCGCAAACCAAATCGCCTGTTCGCATGCCTGAGCCTTTGCCACAAACGTATCTGCAACATGAGAGTGAGTGTAAGTACAAGCCTCTATTATCAAACCCATTTCGTTTCATACAATAATGCCTGAGAAGGATCTATTTTCATGCACATTAAAAGAAGAGTCAAAATTAATTTTTATAGTGCCCTACTCGGGTGGCCTTTAATAAGTAGTCTTAGATATACAAACAGATGAGCTCTCCTCTAATAGTGATTCTAGTTTTTTCGTATACTCTAAAATAAACCCTGATATATCTTGAATTGATTGTTTGATGCCATCATGCGCCAATCAATTTCTGGCAAACCAAATAGACCATATTATTACTGTCAATAACTTCCTATTTTTGTCATTTGCCATGTTGAATGATTCCATTAACCAATATCTATGGTCTGAGTGCTTTGAGACAGGCAATTTGATAACATGCAAAAAGTCTAGAACTTGTTTTGTAATTGAACAAAACCTAAAGAGATGGTCCACTGATTTAGTACCTTCAAGGCACAACGGGCAAGCACCAGGACTAAGGAGATTTCTCTTAGTTAGGTTAGCATACGTAGGTATGTAGTCATTGTAGACTTTCCACAACTGAATTTTTATTTTTTTGTGAAATTTGTAAGCCCATAGAGCTGAGAAAAAACTTGTACCCAGGGTTATAGTAGGCTTGTTTGGAGCTCTCTGGTTGGAAAAGATTTCATGTAACAGTAGCTTGTATCCACTTTTGGACTGTATACTCTCTCATTCCTTTAATGTAACACCCTTACCCGCATTCAACGCCGGAACAGGGTACGAGGCATTACCGAACTTATCACACGAACAACCATACAATTCTAAGTCATGAATTTGCGTCCAAATTAAAACCATTTACATTTAATCATAAAGTCCTTGATACGAGCCTACGGGGCTGAAAACGTGCATTGGAAGTGATTCAGAACTAAACCGAGAACTTTAGAAAATTTTACAGAACTTAGAAAACTTTCCACTAAAAAGGGGTCACACACCCGTGTGGATATAGGGCACGCCCGTGTGGGAAGGCCATGTGGTCACTCACGCCCGTGTCCCGACCCCGTGTCACTCTCTGACTTGTAACTCATGAACAAATTGAGATCACATGGCCAAGTCACACGCCCGTGTGCTAGGCTGTGTGGAATATAAATTTTCATAAAATAGGTGCAGACTTACCACGGCTAAGGCACACACCCGTGTTCGAGGCCATACCGTCCACACGGCTAAAGCCCACATCCGTGTCTCTGTCCGTGTGCTCAATTTTGAGCATTCTGTTTCTCAAAATTAAGGTACAGGGGACACACGGCCTAAACACATGCTCATGGGGCAAACCGAGTGTCGTACACGGCCTAGACACACCCATGTGGACAAAAATAAGGCTATTTACCAAGCTATTTTGCCACTCTTTTATGCACACTACACAACATAACATAGCACCAATCCAAGCATATACATACAACCAAACATCCATAACTAAGACATCAACACATCATTCATGAAAGACATTATTATATGAATATATTTATAACCGATATTAGCCCATTTTCAATAGCCTTATCCAAAATGAATTTCTAACCAATATAAGCCAACACATTTGGCAAAATCAATTATGGCACATAACAAAATGACCAAGTCCCCTATACATGCCATAACTCAAAATGTTGAATTCCTTAATACCAAAATATTTGTTAATAGTGTGAATGGATCTCTGACGATCTCCAAACCCGAGCTAGCTTGGTGTCACTATAAGATAAGGGAAAGAAAGGTGAGTAAGCTATATAGCTTAGTAAGTTCATATGCAAATAATAAGTATCTTAACCACACTTTAATCATGCAATTATATAAAGTAAGATAACATAAATATTACTAATATCTTATAGTCATAACTTGCTCAATCACAACCTTACCAAGAGTTTATCACCTATCGAGTTTATTACTTACGAGTTTTACGTACATACCTGTACCAACTCGTAACATAACCACATCCTTTCGCATCTTGACATTCTCGTTGAACACTTGGAATATTATCCGAAAAATCTTGTACATAAGTGTCATATATGGAGCTAAAGCTACCTCATATCTCATAACACATATAGGCTCGCTCATGAGCTATTCACGGGCCTACTCATACAAGCTGTCAGTCACGATGTAGCTACATAGTGCTGTTCACACAAGCTGTCAGGTATTCGCAACATATGTCGGAATTCCCAGCCACTATTAGGACGTACGATACCAGCACCCGGATCACATAAACACATATACACATGGGTTCCTAGTGACATGTCATTATTATCCGATTCTATTCCTAAGGTTCAATCGGGATTCCTTGCTTGTCGAAACTTTGTCGAATAAAATTCAGAGAGTCAATCACACAATACATGCAATATTAAAACATTTAAAACATAAATATAACATTGCATTATTTACATACAAACTTACCTTAGTACGAAAAATAGTAGAATTGGACCTAATCGTCAAACACTTTGTTTTTCCCCCGATCTAGGTCTGAAGCTCATTTTTCTTGATCTATAATAACAAATTTAACTCATTTAACACTCACATTATTCAATTTAGCCCAAAAATCACATTATGACAAAATTATATTTTTCCCCTAATGTTTCACATTTTTACAATTTAGTCCCTAGGCTCGTAAAATGAAATGCATTCAATTTCTTCAAAACCCAAGCCTAGTTGAACCATTTTCATACTCATATTAGCCCACATTTTCCACTTAATCACACTTTTACTACTCATTTTATAACTTTTACAAATAAGTCCTTTTGACATTTTTACCAAAAAATCACTTCGCAAAAGTTGTTTATCTAACACCAAACATGCATTTTCTACCATTAGACATCAAAATACACAAATATCTAACATGGGTAAAATTTTAAACTTCATCTTTCTTTCAAATTAGTCCTTGAAATAGCTAGATTAGATTACAAGGATTTCAAAAACATGAAAATAATTAAAAACAGGGCTAGAATGGACTTACAATTGAGCTTGAAAGCTTGGAAAACCCTAGCTATGTCTTCTCTTGTGATTTTCAGCCATGGGAGGATGAAATTGAGAAGATGACATCTTTTATTTGTTAAATTTTTTCTTTATTAACCAAATGACCAAAATGCCCTTAATGTCAAACTTTAAAATTTCACCCTCCTATGTCCATTTTTGTCCAACTCAAATTATAATGGTCTAATTACCATTTAAGGACCTCCAATTTAAAATTTCATAGCAATTAGACACCTCTAGCTTCTAGAACACACATTTCACCTATTACAAATTAGTCCTCTTAGTCAAATTGGACACCTTATGGATTAAATTTCTTAACGAAATTTTCACCACAATCATTCAATCATACTGCAGACCATAAAAATATAATAAGATAAATAAACTTTCTACGTCGAATTCATGGTCCCGAAACCACTGTTTTAACTAGACCCAAAGTCGGGATGTTACATTTAACTTGCCAAATTTTGAGATTAAGTGGTTTCATCTAAGCTATAGGGATGGATAAGATAGTTATGTTACTTTTTTCCTATAGTTGATTTGTGGAAAAAAGTAGTATTACTATCCCTATGCTTCAGCCAATTAATACGTGCCTTTTGCTCCTAATACATTTCCTCTTTGTCTGCCTCAAAGTTCAAATCTAACTGAATATTTGTCAATTCCGAGAGAGTATCATCATTCGGTTCCTTCGTTACTAGCACGCGCAATCTATCCTCCAAGTGTTTCTTACAAGCCATGCGATATTGTTTTAGTTTAGAACTCCAATCCATAGGTCGATGTCCCAAACCATTTAATTTCTCGGGTAAATTTTCTGAAATAGAGCCCCAGTACTCTTAGATAACTGTCTCACACTCACCCTCCAAACACCAATCAGCATTAAATTTGAATCTCCTCTACCCCATCCCATGGTTTTTTATATCTTGATTTTTTGTTGCCACTAAATTCAGACAATGGTTAGAAATGGAATGTAATAAGTGATTAACCAAAACATCAGGAAATTGACACCACCACGTCGCATTTGCTATACCCCGATCAAGTCATTCCCGGATATTTGCTGCTGTAAATTTACCCCTATCCCAAATGTACCATTTCCCATTGTAACCCAAATCACTAAGATCACAATCAGCCAATGTAGAACAAAAAGCTTCCATTTGGCTTTCTGCTCGAATTCGACCACTTGATTTTTTCAAAAGAGAAAATAATTTCGTTAAAATCACCCACCACTAACCAAGATAATTTTTTATCCTGACCTATCTTGCAAAGAAGATTCTAGGTAGAATCTCGTAAGCATTCCTCAAAATGGCCATAAAACCCAATAAAGCGCCATTAAATTCCACTATAGTCCTTGTGCACTTCCACATCTATATGGTGGTTAGAAAAAATTCGTAGAATCACCACCTCATTTTGCCTCAACCCTAAACAAAACCCACCTTTTAAACCATCGGCTCCAACTTCTATTCCATTGTGAAATCCATATTTCCTTCGGATACTTTCCATCCTCCTCACACTTAATTTTGTTTCCATTAGAAGCAAAATTTAGGGATAAATGACTCTCAGTTTATTCCTAGAACGATAAACTACTTGCGGATTCTCCAGTCCACGGACATTCCAGCTTAGTATTTTCATAATGCCTAGCTGCCCTATCTAGCAGAGCCAATAAATAATTCATCAATGCCTTCAGACACATATGTTCCTCAAATTGTTCATTGTCGTTTCTTCCCATTATCTGAGTGAATGGGGTTGTTTTCACCATCAGAACCAAAGTCCATGAACCCAGCAACCATACCAATACCACCACCCGGCCCAATACCATCATTACAATCCCTAGTAAATCCAGAAAGAATCACCTCACTGATAATCGAATTCCTCTGATTGATATTACCCCCCGAATTATGCACTGAGACCCTAATATTATGTACCATTGATTCCTTTTCCTTTTTCGCATATTGCAAATCCATACAATCTAGCTGACGTAGCCAACGATTGATTTTCACCTGTCTTTCCCTAACCATGGCTCGCAAAGTAGCATCCTAACCAAACACAATTTTAGATGGGTCAACATGAACCCTCACCAGACAAAAACTTTCCCCGTGTCCAAGCTTTCCACAGATAAAGCAAAAGAGTTTAATTTTTTCATATTGAAACTGAGCATAATACAATTGATCATCCACCTGAACCTTTTTCCTCCTTTCAAGAGCTCACATCCAGTCGAACTTTTATTCTCTTATACCGTTGCAACACTAAAGATGGAATTCGTGTATCATATTCCATGAACTCACCCAAGAACGCCCCAAAACATTTAGCCATTGTTTCTGACATAAGACTCGGAGGCAGATCATGGATTTGAATCCAAAACACATCATAATTCAGTGGGATTGTGAGTGAATCTTCTTTCATTTGCAGTTTATGTAGTAATAATAAATGGTTATTAAAAAACCACGGAAGACTTTCTAAAACTCTGTTCATATCAACCGCATGAAAGAACTTAAATAAATAGTGTTTCTCCCCTATATCAGTTATAGCAATACCTTTAATAGGATGCCATAAACCAGCCATAGTATTCTGAAGAGAGGAAAAATGAACCACGCTATCTGTCAAATAGGTTCCAACTAGAGAAAACTCCAGATCTCATTCCATCACTTTGGCATCCTCCTTGAAAGCATCCTCTTCCTCATCCGAAAGGTGAAGATTCGCTAGATCATCATCTATTGAGCACCAATCGGAACCGAAAACCAGAATGACCTAAAGAAAACCACAAGAAACTAAAAAAACAAAACCATGTCAACAAGGACAGACAAAAATGTGCTAGAGAACAGACTTAGTTGTTTTATTTACTTATTAAATACATACCTAAAATGTTTAATTGTTTACATGCTTTTTTAAATCAATAAAATTAATAATATAATATAATGGGTTAGTATTTGGTAAGTTGGCAGTGTATTTTTTTTATTTCATAAACAACTTTAAAAAATTGTTATGCGTCTTTTTTTTAAATATTTATTTTTTAATATTTTACTATACCCCTATACTAGTAACGTATTCATTATCTATAATCTATAATAATATATAAATAAAACCACGAGTTTGACAAAAGTTTTAAGAATATGTTTTATTTTTTAATAATAGAATTTTGTATTTATTTAAACTACACAATTGTGTATATTAATTTATTTATTTTAAATATTTTTTTAAAATTAATTATAATTTAATTAGTATTAGAGTTATATATCAATTAAAATTAAGATTTATGATTATAAATAACATTCAATATTTAATCTTTTTCAAATAATAGCATCTAAAAAATAGTTGCATTAATCATGTAACTTCACAAGTATAAAACAAAATTTAAAGGTTGAAGATGAAATACTTTAGTGCCAAGACCAAAGTCATTTTTAAGATGGACGATAGGTTTTGTTTTCTCAACTTTGCTTTATATAATAATGATAGTATTTGTTTGTTGTTTTGATTCTATCCTTTGCACCATCAACTTGACGTGCATTGTGATTTAGTTGAATCCAATTATTGTTAACTATGAGCTATTTGAGATGAGTTGAAAGTGAGTTACAATAAAAGCATTCGTGATTATGCTGAGTTTTTTAATTAGTAACAAATGAGGATGGTTGTCTTGAGTGACATATAAAGAACGTGTGGGAAGTAACAATTAGACATATATTTCAAAAGTATGGAATCAAGTAGCTGATTCTATGGCGAAATTAGTAAGGAATGAGCGGCCTGATCAACCGGTCCTAAGTTGTGAAGGCTACTTCAGAGTGAAATTTGTAATATTGGGTTGCTTTATCTAATGTATACATAATGAGGTATAAAGCTCTTTAGCCACATTTTCATTTCAAAAAAGAAATTAAAATATATTTTTAATTTATTTCATATCATTTTTATAATACAATTAAATGATATATCACTTATGAAAATAAATTATTATAAAATTGAAAAATATATAATAATAATAATAATAATCTCATCCTAATTCTGAACAATTTAATTTGATTATATTTCATACAATTTGAATTAATAACATTGCTATTTGATTTTAAATAGAAAAATATTGAAAATATGAAATGTTAAAATTGAAATTATGTTTTAATGCTAAATTTTAAAATTAATAATTAATCTGATAATTTTAATACATTAAAATCATAATTAATTTTAGGGTAAATTACACCAACAGTCACCCAACTTTGGGGTAACTGACAAAACAGTCACCTAGGTCTCATTTCAGTCACTTAACTTTCAAAAAGTAACAAAACGGTCACCAACATTATTAAAAAGTGACAAAATAGTCACCGATTAACGATTGTCGTTAGGTTTTTAACGGGATTGCTGACGTGGCAAGTTAACCAGCTGATGTGGGAAGTTAACTTGCCACGTTGGCGAAATGGCTGATTGGGGCGGGTTTAGGGAAAAAAATGGGTAAGGGTTATGAGTTAATGTAATGTTTTAGGGTTAGAAATAGATTAGGAAAAGGGATTTGGGGGGGAGAAAAAGGAAAATCGATTTGGGAAATTTCGATCCTGATTTAGGGTTTTTTAGGGTTTAAACTAAATTAAAAATTGATTAAGAAGGGTTTAGGGTTAGAAATTCGTTCAATAATCCATTAATAGGGTATAAGGTTTAGGGTACGATTGTCTATTTTGTCTGGGGAGAAAAGAAGACGAACCAGAAACCATTCAATTTTTTTATTGCCAACGACAATGGGCAATAGAAAAGAAGCTACTAGTGATGTTACATCCACTTTAACGGGTAAGTTGTTGCATTTAGTTTTAAATTTTTTGGATTTCAATGCTACTATTTCGATTTATGGTTATTTCTATTTCAATTTTAATTTCGATTCTGATTTCGATTTTAATTTGGATTTTGATTTTGATTTTGATTTTGATTCCAATTTTGATCTCGATTTAGATTTAGAATTTGATTTTGATTTGGATTTGGATTTTGATTTAGGGTTATTTCGATTTTGTATTGTATGCCATGTGCATGATGTTTATTGCTTGTTTCTGCCATTGTATGAATGCCATTATCAAATTGATGTGTATTGTGTATATCTGTCATTGTATGAATGCCATTATCAAATTGATGTGTATTGTGTAAATCTGCCATTGTATGAATGCATTATCAAACTGATGTTTATTGTGTATATCTGCCATGATGTTTATTGCGTATATTGTGTATATCTACCATTATCAAACTGGTTATTACCTGTTATTGCCTGCCATGTGCATGAAAAAAATGGTTGTGTTTGTTGTCTGCCATTATTAAATTATTTTTTGTATTGGTTGTTATCTGCCATGTGCATGACAGAAGTGTTTGTATTAAATTATTGGGCATTTTGTATTGGTTATTTTCTGACATAAATGGTTAAAGTGTTTGCCTATATTGTCTGCCTTTATTGATGAGTACTTTGTTTGGCAGGTTTAATTGATGAAAATTTTAATGAGAATGAAAAAAACATGTCTAGTAGTGATGTGTCTGGTAGTGATAGTGATGCATCTGAAAGAGTTAGTTTAGATGGTTTAGACATGGATGGTATAGAAGTAGATGAACTGTGTGATAGTGATGATTCTATAAGGTTAGATAGTGCACATGAATCTGACTCAGATGGCCAAAATTAGCCTGAGTTTAACTTAGAGAATGACATGAGTAATCCTAGACTTAAGGTTGGAATGTTATTTAAGTCTAAAGATAGTCTAAAAGAAGCTGCCAAGCAGTATGGTAGGTTGAATAGTTATTTTATTAAGTTTCCAAAAAATGATTTAAGAAGGTTTAAGGCAGTCTGCAATGAAAAATGTTCTTGGTTCATATGGGCTTCTAGGCTAAACCCTAATGACCTACTGATCAAACTTGGCAAATTAGGAGTTCAAACCCTAACCATACTTGTTCTAAAGTCTATAAAAATATGAATGTAACCTCAGCTTGGATAGGTGAACAGTATAAAGAAAAATTCATTGCTGATCTTGATTATTCTCTAAAATCATTACAGCAAGATGTCAAAAGAGATTTTTGTTGCTTGGTCTCACTAACCAAACGTAAGAGGGCTAAACTTAGGTCATTGGAATTAATTGAAGGAGCTCATAAGGCTCAATATGAGAAGATTTATGAGTACTTGTTGGAGGTTAAGACCCAAAATGAGGGAACAACAACAATCTGTTATTTGGATAACAGATTGTTTCAAATGATGTATGTCTGTTTATAGGCATGCAAAGATGGCTATAGGGCTGGTTGTAGGAGAATAGTAGGTTTAGATGGATGTTTCTTAAAGGGCTACTATGGTGGTTACTTACTTGCAACTATTGGGATAGATGCAAATAATAGCATCTATCCACTTGCATATATTGCTGTTGAAAGTGAAAACCAAGCATCATGGCTTTGGTTCTTGGAGTTGCTTGCAATAGACTTGAAAATTATGAGCTCGTACAAGATATCTTTCATGTCTGACAAACAAAAGGTAAAACTCTATTTATATATTTTTTTATGTTGTTTCTATTTAGGGTTTGTCAAAGAATTAAACTATTTTTTTCCTAATTGCAGGGACTTTTGGAAGCAATATGTATGTTGTTTCCTAATGCAGAAACAAGACACTGTGTTAGACACCTACATTCCAATTTCAAGAATGCTGGTTTTCGAATAAAGGAGTTGAAAGATTTGCTTTGGAAAGTTGCCAGAGCAAGCACTACAAGAGAGTTCGATGATGTCATGGATGAACTGAGAAAAACCAATCAGCATGCTTATGACTGGTTGAAGAAGAAGAACCCTACTCACTGGTCAATGTCTCACTTCTCAATTAAGAGTCATTCTGACATGTTGGTGAATAATCTATTTGAATCATTTAACAAGGTAAATCCCTATGTTTTATGTTTCTTACTGATCATTAGCAATTCACTAATCATTTATGTGGTTTATGGAAAGATGATACTGGAAGCAAGAGGTAAACCTATTCAGACCATGATGGAAACAATAAGGACCAAGATTATGTTACTTATTGTCAAGAAGAAAGAAGAAGCTGACAAATGGAAAGGAATTTTGTGTCTAAAGATTAAGAAAAAGCTGGATGTAAATATAAAAGATTCATTAAGGTAAAGATTCTTTCTAATGCCTATATTCTGACTTAATGTTGCTGATCACATGCACTGATTGTTTGAAAGCTATTGACTTTTTTTAATATGCATGCAATGATTGTTGGAAAGCTGTTGACTATTTTTTAATATGGATGCAATGATTGTTGGAAAGCTATTGACTTTTTTTAATGTGCATGCAATGATTGTTGGAAAGCTGTTGACTATTTTTTAATATGCATGCAATGATTGTTGGTGTGTTGCCTATTTTTTAATATGCATGCAATGAGTTTTTTTTATAATATGCATATAGTGACTGCTTTTTTAGGGGGTGTCATTGTATGTTTTAACCAAGCATGCTCACTGTTTTTTAGGTGTGTTCCATCACATGTTGGTGGGGACAAGTATCAGGTTGAATGTGGTCCAGGCAGCCAGCATGTGGTGGACTTAGTTCAGAATTCCTACTCTTGCAGGAACTGGGATCTTACTGGCATCCCTTGCATGCATGCATTAGCTGTCATTCATGTAAAAAATGAGTTCCCAGAGACCTATGTACAAACCTGGTACACCAAGCAAACCCAGCTTCAAATTTACTCCAACTTTGTAAGTCCAGTAAGGGGTCCTAAACAATGGGTCTCTTTGTCAAACATGCTACCAATACTACCTCCTCCACTAAGAAGGCCACCTGGCAGACCTACTAAAGTGAGAAGGAAAGAACCTGATAAATCTCAAACAACAGAAAGGTTGAGCAAGAGAGGGGTGGAAATGAGGTGCAGTAAATGCAAAATAATAAGCCACAACAAGAGGAGTTGCAAAGGGGAAGTTGGCCAAAACATTCTAGTAAGTAATTTGCCTTAACTTATAGTATACTTCTATCTTTAGTAGGTATCTGTTCACATTTCTTTTATTCTTGTAGGTTAAAAGACATCAAATTGGTGTCTGAACCCAGCAACAGGCTACCTTCAGTCAGCAAAAGGGTACCCCAACTCAGTTACCTACTACCCCAACTCAGATACCTACTGCCCCAACTCATCAAGAAGCTGCCCTAAGACAAAAGTTCCCATTAAAGACAAAATCAATCACAACCACTGTTGGATGGATGCCTTCTACTCAAGAGTCATCCATGACAGACCATTGATGATGATGTGAACAGACTGCATTTTGTTAACCTTTTAAAACTGTGTAAATTTGTCTACTACTGATTATTAACTTAGGCAGATAATTTTTTGGGAAATTTGCCTATGATTGCTACTGTTGATAAATTTAAGCATGGTAACTGAATTTTTTTTGTAAATTTCCCTACAATTCACATCTATTCAATTGTAATGAATTGTAGGAAAATTTGGCAATATTTTACCCCTCATTCCTTTTGTAAACAGTTTGGCATTTTAGCCTTAATATATGAGTAATTTATCCATGCTATTTGTTATCCAACTGTTAAGCAATTTATATGCCAACTGTTATCTTTTCTAACTAGCAGCCATGTATACCAACTGTTAAGCAATTTGTATATCAATTGTTATCTTTTCTAACCAGCAGTCATGTATACCAAGTGTTAAGCAATTTGTAAACAACAACATGAGCTGGTTAGCTATGTATACCAGCAACCATTTTTAACACATGTTAAGCAACAAAAATATTCCAACACAATTTGTAATCAACAAAAATTTTTCATTTCATTCAAGTGTTTGCAAACAACATGAGATGGTTAGCCATGTATAACAGTAGCCATCTATACCAACATAAGTAACAATTTACTAGCAACAAAATTACAAAACATAAGCTGGTTTTCAATTAACATAAAATGATTTTTAAGGTTTTGAAAACAGCAAAACAGTAACAATTACAAGCACAAAAAGAAAACCAGGTTCTTCTCTCCCTCTTCCTTGCATCCTCTAATGTTTTCACTTTTTTCAACAGACCCAACAACACAACTCTTAAATGGGGCGTCAATGGTGGATCAAACCAGCTAAAAAATCGACATGGTTTTTGAAATTCATTGTCGAATTTCTTACATTCAAAAAACATCCTTCCTGGGTTATCATTGACCAAGACGTGTTTAATTTGGCTGAGTTTCCACAATAGCACACCGGAATCACTTCAGACATATTCATTTTTCCTCTTCTCCTTCTCTTCCTCCTTCTCTTCTTCTTATTTTTCTTTTTCTCAAACCCTAAAATGGTGCTGGTACTATTGTTAAAGTGTTAATAACCGACCAGCTAGACTTAAGGTTGACAACAAGAACTCTATCACCTGCCATGTCACTTTACTGTGACGTCTGTGACGAAAAACGACAAAAAAAACCGTTTTGTTACTTTTTGAAAGTTAAGTGACTAAAATGAAACCTAGGTTACTGTTTTGTCAATTACTCCAAAGTTGGATGACTGTTGGTGTAATTTACCCTTAATTTTATCTATCATTATGAAAATTAAATCAATTTTCATTTATTGAAATTCAATTTTGAAAATAGAGTTGTTGTTTTAATAAGTATTAAAACAATCCATATTCAATTATAGGAAATAAAAATATTTCATTAAATAATAAATACCGAAAACTAATTTAAGTAAATTCGGCATGAATGAGTAGGTTAGCTTTTATAAACTGGTTTTAACTCTTGAACCCAAAGGAATTGCAGTTCAAGATCATTTACTAATAACACTACATTTTTGTTAAAAATATTCACACTCTTGTATAACTAAATTTTAATTTGTTAATGAAATAATAAGTTACCTTGTAATCACTAAATTTTAATTTGACGAAAGCCTCACGTAGCACAGACATTGCCTGACATGTATTCATCATCTCACCACCTCTCCCCCTCACAATTCACACACCTCCATTATCTCAATCACCTTCAGCCTCACCTCTCTTTCAATCCACCATCACCCAACCAACATTAAATGCCAAAACACATTTCCCACACATCATACACAAAAAACCCAACGCAATAATAAAACCATGTTAGATTTGTTTTGGATTTCATGGTTTTCTCAGTTGTTCTTCAGTGAAATGTAAGGGGAGAAAAAGGACGGCTCGTCAGTATTTTTTGACGGAGAAGACATGTGATGGACGGCGACAGTTAGGGTTTTCTAAGGGATAAAAAGAAGAAAACTGGAGGCCACGATTGCTTCGGCCGAAAGAGGTGACAGGCAATGGAGACTTTGAATGGCGGCTAGAGTTCGTGAAAGGAGGAGAAAGAATAAAGAAAGAGAATCAAATCAAAGGACATGGAAGACACGGGGTTTAACAGCAATATTTTTACCAATTGAGATTTCTGTCAATTGAGATTTCTGTCATGCCTTTGATGTTGTGTAACAGCTGAATGAGTAAAATGTAAATGTTACAAACAGGTGTGATACAAGCTAAATGTCGTAGGTTGAAGCAATCACTTCCAAATGCGCAATACCCTGATTCAATATTGTTAACCATCATCAGCTCACCTCTATGTTAAGGCATCAGATAAGATAAAGAGCAAGTTATGGTACTGAATGACCGATATGTGACAGTCAATCAAATGAAATGATATTGATTCATTGACCAGATTCTAAGAGATTGATTGAGCACTGAAATGTTTCAACTCAATCCACACACACCAACAAAGAATTTCAAACAAGCCCCTAGAATACAATTTTGAGTAAAACCTCATCTCAAAGCAAGCAAACACATTCCCTAAAAACCAAACCCTTTATCTACCATAAGAAACTTAAAACTGATATAGCTAGAATTCAAAGGCAACCAACCTTTACTGACTGTACAAAGACCGGCTCCAACAAGCTCACTCCAGTTATTAGCCTCCAAAAAATGAGAAAAACCCACGCTTTTTGGGCTCCTCCTCAACCATAACAGCCTTCATGCTATCCTGCTCAACAAGCCTCCAAGCGGCTTGCTCGAAGGCCAACCCAGCAAGCGTGGGAGGCTTATTCAGAACAAGTGGGTACCCTCTGTTGGTGCTTCTGATAACCTCGGAATCCTCAGGAATTACCCCCAACAATGCTAACCCCAGCATTTCTTGCACATCCAAAACCGACATCATATCTTCTCCCTTTATCATATCCGTCCTCACTCTGTTTACTATCATCTTTATATCCCTTATCCCATCACATTCTAACAGCCCTGTCACTCTATCCGCATCCCTTAAACTCGTTATGTCCGGCGTCGTCACCAAAACCGCCTCGTTTGCTGGCGTTATTGCCGTTATGAACCCTGCGTCAATCCCCGCCGGACAATCTATTAGTATGAAATCCGGTGACCCTTCCTCACGCGCTTTCAGTGCGTCCACTAACCAAACCAACGCTTTCCCACCGAATCCAATGGGGAGCTTCGATCTGGGCTTGGAAATGCAAAGCAATTCGAAGTTCGACCATCGCTTATCTCTTACCAATGCCTGGTCCAGTCGGCAATCGCCATTGAGTACCTCCACGACCGTATAGTTCACGCGATTCTCCAGGCCTAACAGGAGGTCTAGGTTACGGAGGCCAACGTCGGCGTCGATGGCCACTACGGAGAACCCCAGACGAGCTAAGGAAAGACCCACATTGGCGGTGGTTGTGGTTTTTCCGACCCCGCCTTTTCCGGATGTTATAACGACGACGCGTGGAGTCTCACCGGCCAGCTCAGGCTTTCTATTCCATTGAAGGACAGAAGAAATGGGGGCGGGCTTCGATTTGGGGTAGGGTTTTGGAGGTTTTAGGCATTTGGGGTACAAAAGGGGGTTGAGCGGATAGTCGAGGAGAGTGGGCTTAGGATTTGAGGAGAAGAGCTGCAAGGAGAGCATTTCTATTTTAGGGTTTTAGGAGGAAGAGGAAGGAGATAGAGATGGAGATGGAGATGGAGATGGAGATGGAGATGAAAAATCATTCGATTGGAGACATTAGCAGAGAGAAGCACAGCAACAAATGGAAAGAGAGGAATGCCATCAAAAATCAGAGCATGGAATGGTATTTGGGCCATTTGGGCTCTAAATGGGCCTCTGTTCAGATTTAGTTGGGATTCAAATCCTTCAACAAAAAAGGGTAAACCACATTAGTAGTCACCCGAGTATGGTATTCTTTTTCTTAGTCATCCAATTATAAAAAGTTACATAATAGTGACTCAACTATTTAATTTTATCTTTTTTGGTCAACTCACTATCTTATATTTTTGGGTGTTTTCATTTTTAAGTTAGCCAGCTGGTGACAGAAAAGGACAATTAAATAGTTAGATGATCATTTTATAACTTTTCATAATTAGATGACCAAAAAAGAAACAATCCATAGTTGGGTGACCTCTGTTGTAGTTTGCCCATAAAAAAATCAGTTGGGGGCGATGAAAGGGAGAGGCAATCAATCCATCACGCAATAATTGCCAAGTGGCGTGACATCAGTCGTGACACCGCACCCTCCACAGTTACCCAATCCACTGACAATTAACAAACCCACAAGAGAAAAAGTCATGGAAGATCAATGTTACCGGTTACCCCCTCATGGTTCATATGTATATGCCACGTGTCCGTATCTCGTTGGCTGGTCACAACCATTTCCATCACCCTCCTTTCCACCCTCGTTGTTGTTTTTTTTTATATCCTCTTTTCCACTTTATCTCTGATTTTCTACAGATCCAAACACGCACCTTTTCTTTCCTTTCCCATTTTTGTCCATACTACAACGACTCTTGGTAGAGGACCCTTTTTCTCTCTTAATATTCGTCTTGATAAGGTTTGGTTCATCTATATTTTATTTATCTCTTGGTTTTCTAGGCAGTGATTTTCCTCTTTTGATTGACGATAGGTATTTGGATCTGATGCCGATTAATGATTTAAAGTTATTTATCTTTATTAAAGATGGCATTTTCTTTCCCATTTCGGTAATGGTACTCTGCTACTTACATCTAAATTTAGGGTTTTAGGACAAACAATTGGACAGACTCGATGCACCTTCTGTTTGGGTTACCAAAGATAGGAAAAAATGGAATTTTAGATTGGAAGTAAGTCAAATTTCACAGTAAAAGTAAGAACTCTGTTATTATAAATTTGAATAAAGTTGTTTTTATCCTCTTCATCCCTTTTTGGGCGTTGGGATCAGATCGTTTTGGGGGTAAAATTGGATGATATTTTAGCAAGTTTGACTTTGTTTTGCTCTTGAATCACAGTCCTACTGAACTGTGTGATGGGTTAGGTTTCTGGAAATTTACTTCATGCTCGCTTATACTATGTTCTCATTGATATTCATCTGAATTTTCAATTTTAACTTCCTAATGGATATTTTGTCTGGCTCTGATTTACTCTCAATTTACACACTGAGACTCCACTTGTTAAGTGCTTGGGAAAGGCTGTATGCTTCATTCTAAATACATGCTAGTAATTTGTCTCACCATTACCATCAATCTTTTAGTTCATCCAACTTTACATATTTGTATGATTTAAGTTCAGACTTTGAAGTTTGGTTGGATGTTTTAATGACTCATATGTTCTGCTTGTTGACTGCAGTTGGGTAGGCCATGTGAGTAACGCTTGGGCAGGGATAAGGATATTGGTCCTGTTAGTGTGCAGAAGATGGGAAAATGCAAGGGTTGTGGGAAATTAGGGAGGATGTTGCCAAGAGATGGGCCTGTGAATGCTTACTATTCATCTCTACTGTGTTCCCCTGTTGTGTCTGTTTGGGATTGCATTGTCCGCAAGATGAGATATTCCTATAGACCTGAGTGGGTGTAGTAGTCTTGGTGTTATATTAGTTCGTAATAAGACAATAAAATTAGAAATAGGTAGCATCAAAACTTCTATTTTAGGGAAAAGGCTAAAAAGTAAAAAAGAGAAAAGCTTTATAGGGAAATGTATACGAGTTAGAGGAACCTGTTAAAGCAAAAACTGAAGACTGGGTTTTAAAGCATTTTAAGTATTCATGGATAACAAGGCATGTAACAAAATGCAAACAGTAGTGAGTAAAGCGAAAAAGAAGCAGGTGAAGGATGAGTTGGAACGTATTAAACAGGCTGAGAAGAAAAAGAGGCGGTTGGAGAAAGCCCTTGCTACATCCGCAGCCATCCGTTCTGAGCTAGAAAAAAAGAAACAGAAAAAGAAGGAAGAACAGCAGAGGCTTGATGAGGAAGGTGCTGCAATTGCTGAGGCCGTCGCTTTGCACGTCCTACTTGGTGAGGACTCTGATGACTCCGCTAGCATTATGCTAAACAGGGAAGAGGGGTTCAACTGCTGGGGTTATGGTGTATATATGGATGGAGAGAGGGCCTATCTTCCCCATCAACCTCACCCAAACTGTCAAGGCTGGGTCTCAAATGCATATAGAACTGGGGACGGTGACTGGTCCTTCTCATATGGAAGGGAGGTGCAAGCACCATTTTTGGAGAATGGAGGGTTAGGAAGTGGCGGACTTTCAGTTGGTGTGATTGCAGCACAGGCTATTTCAGCACTCCAAATCACAGAGGATGCAAAGGTCCTCCACTGAGGCTAGACAAAGCGTTTTGTTGTGTGGTCATAATTCTGAATAATAATGACTCTCTGGTATATGTGTATGTATATGTGTCAGTCATATGTTGTGGTTGCTGCTTCTGTGCATTGAACTTATCCTATCCTGCTCTCTCCTGTCTGTTAACCATACCATCAAATGGTCTGTTTCTTGATGGTTTTCTTTTTCCCTATCATTGATTTTGAGGCATGAATGCAGTTAGTCCCACCATCTAAATGCCATTAACACAGATGTTTGAATGTTATTATTGTATTTCTTTTATTAATCTTTGCCTGCAACTCCACCGAATACTAACCATGTTACGCTTCTACCTTGTTGAGAAACCTTCTTATAGTTCCAAGTTTTATTTCACGATTTGGACATGTCTCTGGTTTTTTCTTATGTAGGTCATTTGTGATGGATATTAATCTATGTTAGATTATCATTGACCGAATTTAGATAAATGGATGTTTAAGTTTATATGTATTTAGATAACTATTTATTTACTCATTGGTTCAAAATCTCTACTATAATACACGGTTGAAAATTTACTTAAAAGTCATTTTTTTATGATGTAAATTACATTATTATGAGGTTTTTTTTCTCTTTTTTATATTTTTAAAAATCATTAAAAAAATTACAAATAAAAATATTTAATCCAAAGACCTGGTTAAATATTTAACTTCACAATTACAATCAAATGATTCAATCAAAGTGCCATTTGATTTTTATATAAACTTTTAGTATTTGTTACATAATATTTTTATTCACATCATCATCATAGGTGTACTATAACTTAATATATTAAAAAAATAAAAAATCTTAAAATTTTATTTAAAAACTAGTAAAAATGAAAGTTTAAAAATAACATAGGGAAAAGAACATCTAAGCTCACGTGAATCTCGACAAATAGTTGTCTAGATTTTATTGTGAATCTCGACAAATAGTTGTCTAGATTTCATTTTGAATGTGATTCAGAATATTATAAAAATTCTTAAAAATTTGTAAATAATTATAAAAATTTATTAAATTAATAAAAGTATTAATAATTATTTTTTAAAAATATAGAGTAGAAAATCATAAAAATGACTAAAAATAGAGTCCTCATCAAAATATCTCAAAATATATATAACTTAAAAGAGATCTCTGTGTTGATTTTCATATGAGTACATGGTAAGGAAATACAAATTATAAAAATTGACATGGAAGTATCTTTAAACATTTTTTCTTCTTTTTGAGATATTTTGATGAATGCCTAATTTTAAATTTTTGGGTTAATATATCTTTTCCCCTTGAATTTGTTAATTTACTTAGTTGGTATTTTTTTTTATCTAATTGGTACCTAAACTTATATTTCGTCTCTCAGATTGTTACCTTTGCAATAACACCTCTAGTTTGAGTTGGCGTGACATTGGTAGTCAATCTAACAGTGACACGTGATAGTTTCTCAGTATGTCACATGTCAAATATATATTAAAATAAAAATATTTAAATTTTATAAATTAATAGAAAAAAAATTACATCTAGAATGAATCTGAGCAACTCATTCCAAATGTATTTATAGTAATTTTGTATATTTTATCTTTTTAAAATAAAATATGAGTTTCTTAGGTTATTATTATTTTGAAAATTATATAAAATATAAATTTAGAATTTTATAAAAATATAAAATATATACAACTAAATATATAGATACATAAAGCCTGAAATATTTTGAAATATATATAAAAAATTATAATATATATAAATATATAAAAGAACTAAAAACACGTCTAGAATGAATTTGAACATATGTTTGTCCAGATGCATTTGAACTTGGACAGCTGATTTGTCTAGGTTCATTCTTGACGTAAAAACTTTTTTATTAATTTATAAAATTTTATATATTTTTTTATTTTAAAATAATAATAATAATAACATGATATTTTATAAAAAAAATTAAAAATATATAAACTTGCTAAATATATATGGAATAAATCAGAACAAATAGGTGTCTAAAATTAGATGTATTTAGACAATTGTTTGTCTAGGTTCATTCTTGATGTAAAAAAAATAGTTTTTATTATTTTTATATTTCAAAGACTTTTTAATTTTTTAATTTAAATTTTTCATATGGCATACTTAGAGGCTGCCACGTGATACCACCGAATTGGCTATTTGTATACTAACAATCTTAGTACAGATGTACCAGCCTGGTTGATGGAATACATGTTCAGGTACTAATTAGATCCTAAACTAAATATAAATGGTATAATGATTTTTATATCCCTTCAACTATACAAAAAAAGTAATTTTAGCCCTCCATTTAATTTTTCATCTCTTTTAGCACTTAAAGTTGCATTTTTTTCAAAACACCCTAAAATGGATGGAAAAGTTAACATTTCTTAACTTTGTTGATGTGGCATACATATGGATTACCACATAGACGACACATATGTTGCATGTGGTGCCTTAAGTGTAGTATATTCATTTTTAAATTTGTAATTTTTTTGAGCAGATTGGTTAATAAAATAATTCATGGATTACATTAATATTCTTTGTATTATGCCCTCATGTGGTTTTTGCATGCAAAGCAAAATAAAAGCAAATATTGACTTACTAGTTGTCTAATGTTTAAATTAATACTAAACGATATTACGTGGTCGAATAATAATATGGAAAGACAACTTATATTAGTAGACAAATATAAACATATCCTTAGTTTAATAAAAAAATGAGCAAATCTATAACAGTCCATTTTCACTGATGTCGGAAACAGCGGTTTTGGGACCATAATTTCGATGATTAAATTATTATTTTATTATTTATTTAAAGCCTACAAGGTTATACTAAGGTCGTATTAAAATTTTGTTAGGAAATTTTGAAGTTTACATCGTTAATTAAGTGAAAATGACTAAATTGTTAAAAGGGTAAAAGTTGAGTTCTATTAGTCAAAGGGATCCAAAAGTTTTGAAATCTTAAACTAAAGGACTTGATTGGTAAATATTCCATTTAAGGTGATATTGGATGTACATGGGCATGGTTTAAATGAAATTATGATAGTTTTTAAAGATTAAAATGGTAAATGATCAATTAAAAGAAAATTAAATAAGAAAAGATGAAAATAAAGTGATCATCTTCAAGATTTTTTTCATTTTAGAACCTAAATTAACCATTGGAGAAGAGAAAAGCTTCGGTTGTGATTTCTTCTTGCATGGTATGTGTATTTGAGCCCATTTTTAATGATTTTTAGGTTTTGCGGTTCTTAATCTAGCTAGGAGAGACTTTTCCATTAATGTTTTTTAATAGGTTTTGATGTTAGTTGATAGATTATGAGTCCTTATTGAAAACTAAACAAGTTTTGTTAAATGTTTTTTGATGAATTTTGGAAATAAGGATTAAATTGTTAAAGGTATAAGTCCAAGGATTTTATTGCGATTTTTTGATAAATATGAGTTTCTTTAAGGTCCCTTGCATCATGGGTTAAGTTGGATTTAGATTAAAATGGTTAAATTCTAAGTTTTGAGCTTAAGGACTAAATTGTGAAAAGTTAAAATGTTAGGGGAAAATTATAATTTTTTTAAAATATGAATTATGGATTAAATTGAATTATATGAGTACTTAATTGATTGAAAATATTTATTTAGATCAAGATAAACCACATACGAACTTCGATCGAGGAAAAGCAAAAGCTTTGGATTAGCTTGACTAAACTAGTATGCCCCTAATTATTGAGGTAAGTTCGTGTGAACTATTTCGTGTGAACTATAATCGTTTTAATGTTATCTAAATTGAATGTTTATTATGTTGTTTTAATTCAAATGAATCAATATACAGATGTATTCATGATATGACAAATTAATGGATATCGAGTCCCAGTTGAAGCTTAAGAATTCTTAGGATACAAATGACATGTTTCAAGTGTTGGTCTTGAATGTCCTACCAATTGCTAAGATCCTACATTTGTTACGGATTCTTCACAGCTTGTGTGAGCAGCATCGTGTAGCTTACATTCCGACCCATATCTTGTGTGAGCAGGCCCATTTCACAGCTCGTGTGAGCATTAATGTAAAGGAAAGGTTACAATTATATGTAAAGGCATACTATGTGTGAGCTTTCTCGAGTATCCAATGTAATTCTATATGGTTCAACGGGTCTAAAAAGGAAACAGAATGGTAAATATTCAAATGGAATGAATCATGAACTTATGAAAAGAATTTATGAATTAAATTATGTGATTACATATGTAAATCTACTTGTTTTATGCATGAATTCATTTGAATCATGTACAAGAGTACTAACTTGTGACTTTGATGATGTTGTATAAGCTTATGCCAAGCTTATGGTTTTGGTTGATATTGTACTTATGCTTTATATTATGCAAATGAAATGGTAAGTTTAGTTTAAGTTTATACGAACTTATTAAGCTCTCGTTGCTTACGTTGTTACTTTCATTTGTTTTATATATTATCAGAAGCTCGATAAGTTGGAAGCTCGTCGGAGATCTATCACACTGTCAAGCAACTATTTCAGTAGATTTTGAGTAATTTTGGCCAAGGTTAATAATGACATGTATAGGATGTAATGTAATGGTGATTTGGTATGTTATGCTTTGAAGATTATGTTTGGTTGATGGACTTGTAATGCTTGTTAAGCTATGTCATTTTGGTACTTTATAGTGCTTGTGAATAAGGTTCTTTTGGTATGTTGATGATGGCTTACAAATGGTCAATTTGAGACATGTTTTGGCACATATTTGAACTAGGTCTTTATGCATGAATTGAGGTAATGTTACCATGTGTAGGTAAATGAGGCATTGATGCTATTGTGGTGTCTTTGAGTGGCATATTGGTTAAGTAATTTAAGATGATTGAAATGGCATGTTTATGTATGCTTGAATAGTGTTTGAACCCCTTGAACGTGTGCCTAAATGGATTGATTGGTTAGATATGAATTAGACTTGAATTGGCATGATTTTAGGTATATTTTTGGGTTCACACGGGCTGAGACATGGGTTGCCACACGACCATGTGTCATTTGGAATTTCTTAGTGTTTCAAGTCAGTAAGTTACACGGCCTAACACATGGCCTGGCACACGGCCGTGTGATCCTACTCCGTGAGTTACACAGGTAAGGACACGGGTTGGGACACGGCCGTGTGTCCCTTGTTCAAAAGTTACACAGCCTGGCCACACGGCCATGTGACCCATGTTTTTCATTTTTTGCAACTTTTAACCTTCCATTTTGTTTCAAATTAGTCCTGAATTATTTTTAAGTTATTTTTAGGGTTTCGAAGGCTTGATTTAGGGACAAAATGCATGTGAATAAATGATTTATGATATGTTTAAGATAATTAAGATTATGAAGGTAAATGTTTTTGATTATACAGTAATGCTCCATAACCTTAATTTGGCAACGGAGACGAGTTAGGGGTGTTACAAAACCAATTGAATGACTAATATGTCATCTATCAAGTTCTATTAGGGAGATACCTTGTCTTGGGCATTAAAGCGGATGACTTCTAGAATATAAAAACATAGATGTGATTGACTAGACTAACAGTACATTAAACTAGACCCAAGAAGAATAGATCCTGAATCCGTTTATAGATTTATTCACTTGTGACATTCAAAGTGTGGCATACCTTAATCCTGAGTGGATGACGGACTATGTATGTATGACTTGTATCCTTCAGTGTAAGTAAAAGCATGAGTTTGAATAGATAAGGAACTGAAAGTTAGTGTATTGGGTATACAACTTTTGCAATATGTAGCTTCATACACAACTATGAAATTCATAGCCCTAGATACGGGTAAATGATATCCTCTCATCGGCATTACATGGTTGATAAAAAGTAAACATGGCCATAGGTCGTGTAACCTCCCCAACCTGGCCAAGACATTAGACCCGAATTCGAGAGATTACATCGACCGCCGAAATAGCCTAATAAGATCAAAGTTTTATAAAACATTCAATTTAAAACATTTATTTTAGAAGAAAATTTTAGTCTACTTTCAGAAAAACTCACGAATTATCAAAAATTGATTTAATTTAACTTTCCTATGTAACGGCGACTACTTTAAGAAAACTTAGTTAATTTTCCATTTATTTATTACTCACAATTCTTAATTTTCATTTGGCAGCGGAAAAGTGATTTTTATTTAGTTTTAATAAAACTATATTCCATACCTTAATTAAATAAAAATCATATTTAAATTTAAGTTTAAATGTTATGCATGCCAAATAAACCCAAAATGCGTGTCCCGTGCCATAAAATAAATAAAACAATACATTTATGAAATAATAGGAATTATAAAAATAAGCCTAATAATACTTTCATAAAAATAAAATGTTTCCAAGCTCTCTGTATGTCACGTCTGCGTCCTAACCTGATGGGTTATCTATAAAGATAAAAATTAAAAGGAGAGTGAGCTATAAAGCTCAATGTGAGTTCAATCACAAGAAAACCAGTACAAATAGTAGATAAAACATAAAGAATATTAATTCATAGTATAAATCACAATTTAATTGGCAATACAGAATATCAATAAATCAAATCAATTCATCTATATAATATCTCAGTGTTCAAAACATGTATATGTCTTATGAATGCAATGCAATTTCAATTAATTAGAATAAGTCTTACCCAACTCTGCTACACTCCACAGTAGGAGTTCTCCAGAACTCCTCTACCTTTACACTATAGTATGGATGAACCACTAACGTTGCAGATGGATTACTAGTACAGTGCAGATAAACCACTAATAATAAAAAGGGTGGATGAACTATCGGGGTTTTTTGATAAAATAGTTTCTTTTGCAGACAAGCAGCTAGTAGGTTGTGGATGCATAACATATTTGCAAATGAAAGTTGCTAATACGGTGTGGGTAAACCACAAATCGGTGCAGATAAAAGCTACTAAATGATATGGATAAACCACTAAATGGTGCAGATAAAAGTTGCTAATATGATGTGGATAAAACACTAAATGGTGCGGAAAAAAGTTGCTAATATGATGTGGGTAAACCACTAAACGGTACAGACAAGCTGCTAACACTTCTTCTATACATATAGTCCCACTATATGCAATGTAATATGAAAAACTAAAATAGATCAACATGGTAACATTCAATTATACTTTTAATAGAACAATACGATAGGAATCAATATGCTTATAACAGTTCAATATAGTAGCAAATAATATGCTTATACCATATCAACTCAATAGAAAAAGTCATGCTTATTAATTGTTCTATTTAACGGTAACATAAGGCATGTTGTACATACAATCACAAATAAAAATGCAATAGACATGTGTATTATTTACAATTTATGCAAAATGTTTATATAGCATTAACTCAGTCAATTAGGTCATGGATTTTAGTATTATTCATATTATCAGGGACTCAATTGAATAAAATAAACACTAAAAAAATTTTAGAACCATTCAGGGACTAAACTGAACAAAACAAAAATTTTAGATAAAATTATAAAATCTAAAAAATAGGGGCATCAATTCACTTGTAAAAGAACACACACATTTCACTAAGATATCGAGTGACATCATTCACGTTCAAATTTGATTCGACGTACCTAAAATGGGTTCTTCAAACGATATTTATACACGAATTAACATTAGGTATCAAGATTCAATTAAGATTAATGGAATATTTCAGCAATAACTATAAATGAATGATTAACCAAATGTAAGATTAGCGTCGAATAGTAATATTACAAAAATTCGGGATCTAAACCTCTGAAACAAGATGTACATACTGATTCTTGACAAGAATAGAGATGTTATTGACGTCAATCACAAATCCGATAGAAAAAAGGTACATTTGGGATGCAAAATAGATAGTTGTGGGTTTTGAACATTTCAAATTTCAACATATTAAGCATAGTGGTAACAGGGTTGCTCACCTTTTTGCTGGGGAATGTTAGTGTAACTAATAAGTTAGTTAGGCTGTTATAGGTTGTTAAGTCTGTTAGCTGTTAATTGTTAATAATAAAGTTGGCTCCTACTCTTTATTAAATAGCAGATGTATTCAGAAGTCAAGATATATGGAAGGTGCAGTCTTCTTGATCATTATTGTCTCTTTTAGTTCTTCTCTAATATAGTTTAACATGGTATCAGACGGCCATTGATTCCTAGAGTTTTTTTTCTTCATGTATCATCCTTTTAGCCCGTTAGCCGTACACTCCACTACCTCAGCGATGTCTTCTACTCTTATTGATGGAGTTGTTGATAGTCGATTCTTTTCTACCAAGAAAATAAGTGTTCTTCTTGATGACACTAATTTCTTGTTATGGCATTAGCAAGTTCTTTTGGCAATCAAGACATACAAACTTCAACAGTTCTTGGATACATGTACTGTTCCTCCTCCTTTGCTTATTCCAGATGCTGATGGTGTCTTTTAGGAGAACCCTGAGTTTGCTAAGTTTGAGCAGCAAGACAGTGCACTTGCTTCATGGCTTCTGTCTTCTGTCAGTCAAGCTGTCCTTCCCCATCTTATTGGTATAGATACTTCTGCTCAAATCTGGAGCATCCGTTGGAGTTGATTTTCAAGATACCCTTAGTCCCGTAGTTCGAGCAGCAACTATTCGAACCATTCTTACTGTTGCAGTCATGAAAGGGCGGCCATTGAGACAAGTATATATCAACAATGCTTTCCTCAACGGGGAGTTGGTTAAGGAGATTTACATGACCCAGCCACTTGGTTTGAAGAGACAGGTCCAAATGGTCAGAAGTTAGTTTGTAAGCTCAACAAGGCTCTCTATGGCTTAAGGAAAGCTCCTAGGGCATGGTTTCAAAAATGTTCAAACAGTATTTGGTTGGTCAACTTGGTTTTCGTGCATCAAAGGCTGACCCTTCACTATTCATTTGAACCACTTTAGGGATTTATTTGTTACTTATGGCATACGTAGATGACATTGTTCTTACAGGCAGTTCCAATAAGGAGATTGCTAGTGTTGTCCACCAACTTCATCTCAAGTTTGCTCTTAAAGACATGGGCCAGCTCAATTTTTTCTTGGGTATCACTATTCGACATACTTCTCAGGGGTTGTTCTTGAATCAGGAAAAATACATCACTGAAATACTACATAAGACTGGGATGACAGGAGCATCCGCTACACCAACCCCCATGGTGAGCTTTCCTAAGCTAGTTGCTTCTGATGGCAGTCTTCCGTTTGCTGAAGGGCATTTGTATCATAGTGTCATTGGTATGCTTCAATATGTTTGCATTACACAACCTGACTTGTCTTTTTGTGCTAATAAACTTAGCCAGTATATGAATTCTCTAAGTGAATCTTATTAGAAGGCTGTCAAATGCGTGTTAAGGTATCTTCTTGGAACTTTAGATCATTGACTATATCTGTAACAGTCCAGTTTTGACCCTAGTCAGAATAGTGGTTTCGGGACCACAAATTTGAGTTTAAAAAATATTTTAATATTATTTTCTGTGTCTGTGATATGTGAATTTACATCTGTGAAATTTCTGTAATTTAATTTATCTGTTTCTGTGCTTAATTATGAAAAAATGATTAAATGGCGTAAAGTGTAAAAGTTGAGTGCTAAATGTTAAAGCACCTAATTGGCTTGGCTTTTAAAATAAGGGTCCTTGCATGTCAAATTAAACATTTGTATTAATGGTGGACAATGATGGACATTAGTAAAAGGATTTTCATGTGTTAATAATAAGGGCAAAATGGGAAAAAGTATTATAATATGTGTTAAATAAAATATAACATAAAATAATGGCCATTTTATCATTCTCATGGCCGAATAAAGCAAGAAAAAGAGCAAAAATGGGGTTTTGATATTCGGCTAACTTAATCCTTAATTAAGGTATGAATTTTCGTCTGTTTTTTATAATCTTTACGTTTCTGTGATCGTTGCTTCGTGTTCTTCAAAACCCATGTCTGAATTTCTATTTTTTTTTTGAAGATTATGAAATGTTTCATTAATGATTATATGAACTTTGTGATGTTTTTATATAGATTATGAAAGATATATGTGAGATTATCATACTTTGTTCTTAAATTTTGATGAAAAAGAGCTATTTGAGCTAATTTGTAAAAATACTATTTTAAAGGACTAAAATGTGAAATAAAGGAAATGTATGGACTTGTATGAGAGTCATGAAAATTCGGCTAGCCCTTGTTGCAAAGAAATTTTGCATATTTGTGATTTTATGAAAAATGGACTAAATTGTCAAAGTGTGAAAATGTAAGGGCTAATGTAAAGTGCCCTAAATATGTGTATATGGATTATATTGAATGAAATGAATGATTGAATGGTTGAATTTGTATTGTATTAGATCAAGAACAAAGAAAAATGGACTTAGATCGGGGGAAGTCCAAAATAGTTGAATAGTCGACTCGTTTTATCCGAAATCCGTCCGAGGTAAGTCAAATTACAATTACGTGTTAATTGAAATAAAGTCTGCACATATAAACTGTAATCTGTATTGGATGGCCTTGAGTGTCTGATGAATATATTTGGAGTAAAGTATGATAATATGTTTCTGTTATAATGAAGCATGTTATGAGTATGGAATTGGTTGAAAATTTAAGTACAAATGCTGTCTATTATGGCTTGTAGGGATGACCTCTAAAAGAGGTGGCAAATTGGCTTAAATCAAGCCTGCTTGGTGCCACACGGTCAGGGGACACGGGCGTGTCATATGGCCGTGGGCTAAAGTCAGTAGCTAGCTAAGTATCACACGGCCATAGCACACGGGCGTGCCTATTGGCCGTGGGTGAAAGTCAGTATGGTTACCCTGATTTGGCACGGCTGGTTCACATGGGTGTGTCTGATGCCCGTTGAGGCACAAAGCCTGGACGCACGGGCGTGTGACCTCAATAGAATTGGAAAAATTTTCTATGTTCTGAATTTTATGAATGTGTTCGGTTTAGCTCTAACCATTCTTAAACGTATGTTTTAGGTCTCATAAACCATATTTAGAGATGATTGCTTATGAAATGATGTTAAATAATACCTGTGATTCTGAATTGGTCCGAAATGTTCTGTCTGTCTGGTAATACCTTGTAACCCTAATCCGATGTCGGTTACGGGTTAGGGGTGTTACAATATCTCTCCAAGGGTCCATTTGCATTAGTCTGTTATTCTGATGTTGACCGGGCGTCCTCAGTTGAAGATCGTCGTTCCACCACTGGCTATGTTGTTTACTTAGGGGCAAATCCTGTCGCTTGGTGGTCCAAGAAGCAACCAGTTGTATCCAGGTTTTCATCTGAAGCTAAATATCGAAGCCTAGCCAATTGTGTGTCTGAGTTACTGTGGGTCAAGCAGTTGTTAGATGAGCTCAGCATGCTCCTTTGTCAACCTCCGGTGGTCTGGTGTGACAACACCTTTACTGTTTCAATGGCTGCAAATCCCATACATCATGCCAGGGTTAAGCACGTGAAGATTGATCATCATTTTGTTTGAGAGAAAGTTCTTGATGGAACACTACTGGTCAACTTTGTTCCATTTGAAAAACAAATTGCAGATGTCCTCACCAAGCCCATCACGCCGAAGCAGTTTGCAACCTTTCGCCATGCTCTCCGAGTTTTATCTAGTGATGACTGTGTTTTAAAAGCAAAAGATTTTTTTAAGAGACCAGGAGAATGTTAGTGTAACTAATAAGTTAGTTAGGCTGTTATAGGCTGTTAAGTCTGTTAGCTGTTAGTTGTTAATAATAAAGTTGGCTCCTACTCTCTATTAAATAGTAGATGTATTCAGAAGTCAAGATATATGAAAGGTGTATTCTTCTTGATCATTATTGTCTCTTTTAGTTCTTCTCTAATATAGTTTAACAGGGAAGGCTTTCTCCGAAAACATTATGTCTACTGGATTGAGGATGGTCCGGCGTTGATTCAGGCGGAAGTGTTGCGGGGAGCGAGGTCGGATTCGTTTCCCCTTAATCGTTGATTTCCTACTTTGTGCAGAACTAGACTATGCTGTGAATTAGCGCTATGGACAAGCTGCTTCAACTGGTTTCGATGGACAATGCATTTTCAGAGATAGTTGAAGAGTTTTCTTTTCGGTGACGCTAAAATGAAAGGAAGCTGTTAAATGTCCCTCCATCTTCTGCTTTTATTTTTCCAATTCATTATTCATTTTTTTGGACCCTGTACTTTCCTGTGGTTGGTTTCCGAAAACCATGGGTTGTTTTACCACTCTTTGCTTTTTATAATAGCAGGTCATTTTATCTCAAAAATTTTGTAATTTTATTTTAAGATGTAATATCAATTAATATTTTATTTTAATTTTAGATTTGGTTGAACTAAGCTTTTTTTATATATAATATTTTTATATAATAAAGATAATGTTTTTGAATAAAAATTATTTTTGAATAAAGACTTAATGAAGTTTAAAGTAAAAATCTATTTCAAAATTTTTCTAAACTCTAATCCATTTTCAAGCACTTTAAAAATTACTTTGAACACTTAGAAAATATTTTGGACTAAAACAAGCAAAAAAATTGGTCCCTACCAAAAAGTATCGATACTTTATATTAAGCTTCGAGGTTCAAAAATATTAAGCAAAAATCAAACGTATCAAGACTTATCATTAAGTATCGATACCTAGACATTTTTATAGATACTCATGCCTAATATCGATACAAAATTACTATTTTGACTTCAAGGATTTTTTGAGCAAAAGTAAAAAGTATCGATACTTATCATTAAGTATCGATTCCGTCATATTTTTATCAATATCTTTTCTGGTATCGATACAAAATTGGCATTCTAACTTCGAGGAAAAATTGAGCAAAAGTGTTAAGTACCAATACCTACCAAAAATTTATCGATACCTTCCCCTGGTATCAATATCATTTTAAGGTTCGATGTTTTGATATCTTTAATCAAGTATCAATAAAATTCTCCAAGTATCAATGTGAAAAGGGTCAACGATCACTAAATTGAACATTAAATGTCATAAGTATCAATGTCCATCAAAAGGTATCAATACCTATTGTTGCACATGACATTAACGCATTGATTTTTACATCTCCAATGGCTCTATTCAATTCCACAACAACCACAACGGTTGGAAATCAATTTGGGACTATAAATACCAGCTTCCAAAGGTTCAACAATAACAAGAGAGTAAAAATGTCAAAAAGTAATCCTATCAGTGCTTCAATTCTTCATATTTTTCTTATATACACTTGTGAGCATTTAATTTTTTCTATCAACTCAAGTGTTTTCTTTATCTTAGTGCTTAATTGGCAAACATCTTAATCTTGTAAAGATTGTTTCTTTGTTTGCTCTTTTGAAAAGGTTTGTATCTTAAGATTTGGATAGAAATCTTAATATAGTTGTAAGGTTAAACCTTCTCCTCAAAGATTCATCAAATTAGTGAATTTGAGAAAATCCTTAGTTGTGGAAAGCTAAGGTAGTGGAGTAGGCAATCAAGATAGAACCACTATAAATTTTTATGTTCATTGTTTCATACTTTTTCTTTTACTTCCACGAATTTTTAAAAGGCCAATTCACCCCTCTTGACTATTTCGGTTGATTAATCGAGCTAACAAAATTGATTGACTTGTGAAACAGTACAAATTAATTAAATCGAGAAGAAAATTGAATGATTGGTGTTTGAATCAAATTTTATAACTTTAAATAATTTCTTTAATTTAAACTAGACAAATTGATTTAACCAATCGAACCGATCAAATCAGGAACCAATGATCTGACCAATTCAACCACTAATTCAATTCCAAAACCTTGATTTCAACAAATGTTCGCAATTAACTAAAACAAAATTAATTTAAAATACATAATTTGTATGATAATTATAAATCAAAAATATTTAAGAATTCATTTTTGAAAAAAAAACAATTAATAACTACAACTTAAAGCATTGCCTAAAATAATCAGTTGTACAATATTTTTCGACCTACTACAACATGGGTGTACAAATTTCTAATTCCATACTTGCTATACTTTGTATCAGTTCAACTACATTTATATGTTTGAATTCAATATCAACCACTATAATCTATATCAATAGGGGTAAATTTCCTAGCTTTGTAATAAGAAAGAAAATAGTACCCTATTATCTTTTTGTCGTAACACCACAACCAAAATGATTAATCCTCTCATTGCAAGTACTTTCCAAAGAGATAAATAACTAACTATGAAACGTGTTTCATTCCCATGAACAAAGAACTAACCCCTAATCATATGATTAAGGAATAAAGTGAGCATCAACCACACATCTTATAGTTAGAATATCCTATTATTATATCGCTGACTACCGGCCCACACTTCTTGGGTTTCATCCTAGTAAGTAATTTGGTTTCATACATACACACTAACTGACCATATGCATAGTTTTTTAGTAGTAAACCAACAAAGGACGCTTCCACAAAATCATTTGTCACATATCAAGCAATCAACTCTGATGCATTGGTTGTTTCAATTAGAGTGAATTGTGTCGCAATGTTTGCTCCAATTGATGTGAACTTTGTCGCAATGGTCTTTCGGAATTGTGACAAGTTTGTTGCAATGTGTGTGCAGAATTGTGTTGCCGTTGATGCTGAAGAACGACATCGCCCTCCTAAGTCTCAATTTCAGAACTGTTAGATGGTTTAGCACCTGCAGTGATGAGGTTTTTAAAGCAAGCTGATTGGAATCTTGGGCTTCCACTGTTTGAATTGCGAGGGGGATGGGGATTATCACCACCGGTAGATCCAGATGTTACGCCCACAAGGAAACGGTATGCCACTTTGCTGGCTGATACTATCTCAGTCTTGGCTTGTTTAAACTGCAATAATTACCACGACAGCAATTTCAAACACCAACCATAGTGAGGATTTAAACTTAAAGCTGTAGGACCATTCACAACATGCATAGAATTTAGATTCAAGTTTTAACTTATAACCATCGTTATTTTTATTTTTTTTCTATTTTCATAAATTTCCAAGGCAAACACCTCCATAAAGACGCCTTTGAAAAGGACAAAGAATCCTCATAACGAATTCATCAATTAAATATCATAATAAACTCAAGCGATATACAGAAAAAGAGACCAAGCTATGTCAGGAAGCACATGATTACATGTACAAAATCATCTACATGCAAAGTGCAAATATATATGATATATATTTATGTAATAGTCATACGAGTTATCTTGACAAGCATTGCCTGTCTAGTCATGGAAATGTAGTGACTTTTGGCAGATTATTACAATTGTGAACTAATGAAGGGACTCTTACCCGTAAGGCAGTATTTTCTGCCATTTCTATAGCAGCATCACCAGTGTTGGCAAAACGATTGACCCAACCTGTTCAAAAATTGTAAGAACAAGCAAGCCACCTAAATTGGAAGTGCACTGATAAAAAGCGTGCCCTATTCACTCTTAGTGGTCACATCTTATCTCTCAAATAAAGCCAGCGATTGACCTGCCTGCCAAGTGAAATGAAAGTATATGATTGCCCCTAGCTTCACACCCTAATACAAACAGTTTTCCTCAGATATTCAGGCTCATCACTGAAATACATGGATGATAGAACAGGAGCGGTACAGCCCCAACTCATATTTACCGCTCACAAGCTAATAGGTACCATTAACCACAACATTCTTCACCACTTTACTTCAAGCAAGAGACCAGACATGAGTTACATGAGGTGAGGCATATAATAACGTTTTGATATCATACTTGCTATCCGATGAACAACAGCATCCAATAATGGAATAATGCTCATCAAAGAAAAAGATACCTCTCCTCGACAAGTCAACTAAAACCTATATTAAAGAACTTGGCCATCTGCCAGTGGGCTACAAAGTTACAGGGATAAGTAAAGCAGTAATCATTAAGGTTTCCTACAGCTGTTCAATCCATCAAAAAGAATTCAAGTTCAACAAATCTTAAGTTTACCTGGAAGCTTTTGGACACCCAGCCTTTCGCATAACTCGTCACAGAAGTGGTTGCAATTTTTGGATAACAAGTCGTGGGAAGTTCCAGGCCATTCTCTACTAAGTTCATGCAAGATCTGGTTTACCTTGAATATTGAAGAGTTAGTTCTTCCAAGGACCATGAACTCACGATATGTATACAATGGATTTTTTCTAGAAGGACAACAAAAAACACCAGACCCTTGCTCACAGAATCCAAAAGACCATTCATCATCTCCATATACCTGTCAATAAGGCAAATAAAGTTAGCTTGACAAAGAAAGGCATTAATAACAAATTTATGATTAAAAAAAAAATAGGGTACTGTAAAGTTGACCACAAAAATTTTTATATCCATTCTAGTATGCCAAAGTTTGACCACTTAAATACTTTTTGAAAATGTTCACTTTGGAGAACTAACATGTGATATATCCATAAAGAAACATTCAGATAAAAGAAAGTAGACCATAGAAAACAACAATGAAAATTTAACTACTTAGAACTACAAGAAACCAGAAGAGATACTGTTCTCTATATCTATCCCCAGTTAACATAATTTAGATGCATGATTCCCCAAGATAAAGTGGAATAGTGGGAAGGTTCTATAAGTTCTTTCAAATAAAACTAGAAAAAGATAAAAAGAATTGACAACAACCTCACATCTAGTAGCAAAAAAGATGCAGAAGCCCTCTACTATGTAAAAACTTTGGCCAAAGCCTAGCAACTCGTCTCATTGAAAGTTCTTTAGTGCTATGTTTGGAAACATGAATTGAGGATTTGGATTTGAATTTCATTTGTCATATAAATTTGAGAATTAAATGAATACATTATGTATAAATTAGTTAAAAGTTCAAAATGATTGTCTATTTGAAAGCTATAAAAACATAAATTCAAAATACACCACTATATTGGTTTCCAAAAAATCTACAATTTGAAAAATAATCATGAATATCACATTAATATATGTTTTATCGCACATCGTTCACTATTTGTGAAATCCAAATTTCCAATCGCATCAAATTCGATAAATTAGGATGACATAAAAATGTTAACATTTCCTCTGCAGGGTAACGGGTAACCATAAATTGTTTCTTTGTGGCATTCTCCTTTCCTTTCCGATCTACCTTGAAAGTTGAAACTATTCCTTTTAAGCAAAATAAATATTTAAAGCGCCCTTTTCTTTAATAAATATTTGCAATAGTTTAAATGCAACAAGCAGAACACATGTTATCCAAAATCAACATCAAAATATTTGCATTACGTAATTGAACAAGTTAACCCCTAGAAATTCCAAGAGAATTTTCCAAACCGTAAAACCTAGGTCTCGTTTAGCACAATAGCAAAGAATGTAATAAAAATGCAAAATTCACAAAGAGAGTAAGAAAGAAGAGACCTGAATGGCGCTGTGGAAGATACCGCCAAGGCCTATCCTATCCTTGAAGATCTTGTTGATATGAACAATGGTGTTGTTCGTTTTATCCGATCCGCTGTTGGTCACATCGTATATATGTAATATCACCTCTGCCATCTTCACCTACAAAACCCTAACACCTCCGTCGATTGGAAACTTTCGGCGCACCAGAAAACCCTAATCCCTACTCTCTCTTTCTTTTTCTGTCCTTAAGCTTCGAAATCCAACAATTCATTCTATTTAAAAATAAAAACGCCTCACTCTTTCGCACTTTGCTTCTTTTTTTTTCCCCTCTGTATAGGGATTTTTAATATACAATTTTCTTACGTAGTTTTTTTTTTTTTCTGCCACGAAAATGCTGAAATCTTAGAATCTCTCTCTAATACTAATTCTAATTCTAATTATGATTCTCAAGATTAGGTCAAATCTTAAGATTTAGATAAAAGAGAGAATGAGGGAAAATTCTTGTTCATAAAATGAAATCCAATTTATGGAACTGTTGTTGATTCAGTTGTGAGACAGAGAGAGAGAGGACATTTTGATTTTGACTGCAATTTGAAAGAAGATGAAGAAAATTGCGGAAACGGGCAGATGGTTAGTTATGCCACGCACTTCGTTTCTTTTAAGTTCAAATTTCTCAAAGCTACCTCTACTCCTTCAAATTTTAAAATTTCGTCCTTGAATTTTTTATTTAAAATTCTTGCTCCATCTTAAAATTAACAATGTCAAAAGTAAACAAAAATTCTAAAATTCAATATTATCTAAATCGGATTGGATTGACCAGTCGAATCGAGAATTAGTTGGGGTATCAGTCTGATGAGAGGTAAAATATCAATTGACCCACGAAACAATACAAACTAGTTGAACCAAGTTAAAAAAAAATTATTAAACCAAAAATTTAACCAATTTCAAACTAATATGACCAATTGGTTCTTAGAATTAGCAATCCGACCAGTTCAAAGTATATAATTTATTAAAAATTAAAAATAAAAATATTTAAAAAAGTTATAAAAACCAGTTCAATTGCCAATTCGACTAATTTTTTTAGTCCAGTTCAATCAATCCATACCGATTTACGGGCCAGCTGGTTTTTAAAATTTTTAAATTTTTATTACCTTCAACATTTACAAATTTATGTCAATTTGGTTTATACCCTTTAAAAGAACGTAATTTTAAAAAATATTTTTTTTATTTTTTTAAAAAATAAAATTTAAATAATTATGATTTTTTACAAAATAAAAACTCTTTAAAATTTAAAAACAAAAATAAAAAGGTTTTTTGTTTTTTATTTTTTATTTTAATTTTTTTAATTTTTTCATAATTTTTTATTTCAAAAAAATTATATATATTTTAATTTAATTTTTTAATATATAAAAAAATTACTTTTAAATTTTTTATGTAATCTTAAAGGGTTATGACCAAATTAATAAAAAACTATAATGTTGAGGGTTAAAAAAGTTATTTTACCTGAAAAATTAAATAGAGAGATCAAAAATTTTAAATAAAAAAATTACAAGGATTCAATGTATCAAAATTAAAGTCTAAGAAGTAAATTTTAATTTGAAATATTTAAACTTTTCTTTTACAATTTCACGCACTGAGTTATGTGAACAAATCGCAACTCCAAATTGGAAATGAGTTGAGTTGCCTCCGCGTCTTCACGTTACGCCATTTTTGTTTCCCACATAGTTGATTATCGATGTTCATTGATGTGGGTATATTGGAGTCAATTCGAATCTTGATATTTAATTTTATTAAGTTTTATGTAACAATCATATACATTTTTTTGTTAAGAGTGCTTATTCGTGTTCACGTTGGTAGATGTGTGTATGTGATAGTGATTTGCACTTGCTCGTGGTGCATGAGTTGTGCAAACAAAATCATATTATTTAAATCTCACAATGTTTGATTCTATTGGTTTTATATTTTTAAAAAATCTTTAAAATACAAAATCACACTCATAAATCATAATATTCTAATGATGTTTGTAGTCATTTTCCATATAAGTTGATATTCCAACAGAAGCTGATATTAGATTGACTCGTAAAATCAACTAAGTTGATATTACATTAACTATTTTCTCAAACTCTACCCAACATCAATCAAACATGAACCATAAGATTAAAAAGCCGGGCTAGCTCCAAACATTAGGCTGCACCAGCTTTCTGTTTCTTTGGCATGCGGTAGCCGCCAACAACACATGCATGGTCACGCTCAAATGGTTCGAGAGTGACTTGTTCGAAAGGCTTGAACTGCTCCTGTTGCAATTTCTTAACTTCACTCTGGAATACAGCCTCAGCAGGGACCGTTGAGTCAATGCAGTTTGCCTGAACAAATTAAAAATCTAATCAAGTTGATGTCTAAATGCACAGCTGTAGGATTCTTGTTCAACTTCAACTACGTTTAAAATTCACTAACCTTGATTGAAATAACAAAATGACCTCCAGCCTTCAGGAAATACGATGCATTCAAAGCCAGAATTCTTGCCTGCAAAGCAACAGAATCATCTTAAATTCATCTCCACGGATCAAAGGATATGAAAGATAATTTCAGCAGGCTGGAGACTAACAATCAGAGTATTTCACCATTGCTTGGTTATAAAGTCAAATAAAAACAACTAAGAGAAAACCATCATATTTCATGTTCCATTCTCCTAAATCATACATGTCAAGTTTGGAATAAATTAAATTTACTTTTTGTTGCATTTAAAAAACGTTTCAACTGTTAAAATATACATCAATGGGATAGAAATATCAGATTGATTTGAAAATTTTCATGCATACCAAATGCAATTATATTGAAAATTTTAACAGTTGGACTGTTAAAAAGTTAGGCTGCTATACAAGAGTTTCATAGACATACTTCCTGGTAAAGAAGTAGAGTATCTATAATTTTCAACTCTTTGTAGGCTTAATACTTGATACTGATATAGTATATAAAAACCCAAAACACATTTCTCAAAAGAGGAAAATCTTTCTTGAAACCAAATTTGCAAATTATTTAAGGTTGATGACTTAATATTGCATCAGATACTCGATTTTGCATTTAATATTGCATCAGATACTCGATTTTGCATCATCCATGAAGTCCTGAAGGGGAATCCGAGTAGAGTTCATCATTTGCATTTTAACAAATACAGCCTTTTTCAAAGTCTGAAGATCAAAAGAACTATTTTGAAAACAAAAGATTTAAGAATCATCACATAAGAAGCCAAAAGAGAAAGAAACCAATCAAAACACGTAGAGGCATATTCAGAATAAAAAATTTGAAATGTATGTAGGTCATAGAGATGCAAACTACATGATCTCAAACTACCAATTAATTAAGCACATAAAACTGATTGCTTTCCAATATTTCCTGAATCAAAAATAGAGTTGCAAAAATACATAAAAACCAAACCTGATCAGGCTGCGCAACATCAGAAAATATCACATCCACCATGCCAACTAACATCCTGTATTTAGCAGGATGCCTAGCATCTTCAATGATAGGTATAACATTCGTTCGCTTCTTAGCCATGTTGACCAAATCCCTACCACTTCTGTGAGAAAATTCCACAGCATAAACCACTCCATTCTGAAGGAAAATGAAATGAACAAACAATAAGCAACTCAGCCAGGAATAAACATACAATGACAATAGGATATTTGGGGAATAATACTATACGTACAGGACCAACAACATCGGATACATGAGAAACAGTGGTACCCGAAGCAGCTCCAAGGTAGAGAACCTTAGCACCGGGTTTCTTGATTAAACCCCAAAAAGAAACAGAATTAAACAGTTGTCAGGTATTTAAAAGTCTTCCTAAGAGATATCATGACATTATATGAACAAGCATAAAAAAGGAAATGTGAATGCTTACAATCCATATATTATCAACACCACCAAGAATTGCAGCTGCCAACTTGGATCGGAAAGGGTTCCAAACCCTGTACTCAACTTTGGTTCCATCTTCATTCTGTTAAGTGAAAAAAATCATGAAGACCCTCAATTTTTCATTGCTAAATTTATCATAATCTTGACAGCAAGTTTTAGAGAAAAAAAAAACAAATAGCCAAAAACGAAGTATATTCAATACATGGTATCACTGATCCTATCGTGGTAAATAAGAGAATGGAAATGGATTGAGTAATTAGAGAGACAAAATGACCTGAACAGCAATCCTCTTTTCATTGTAGACAGCCTCACCAGGAACCATATTCTTAGTAACAAGAGCATCTTCTTTACCCTTGGCAACAAAAACTCCCTCGTGTCTATGGGGCTCAACTACAACCTTGCTCCCACCTTTCATTCCTCCTCTTCCACCACCACGTCCTCTTCCTCCACCGCGGCCACCACCACGGGGCTTCATGCCATTGCCTCCCCTATCGCCACCTCTTCCACCACCACCACCACCCCTTCCTCTCCCTCTCCCCCCATCACCTCTGCCCCTAAACCCACCACCACCACCACGGCCTGCCCATAATCAAACATTAAAATAACAGAACATGACTCTAAAATCATTTAAAGAAAAACAGAGGACTAAGATGCTTATAAGCTCCAGACTATCAGACCCAGCTGTTTTAACCATATAAAAGAAAAGAAAATGGTTACCTCTTGGAGGTCTCATACTTGGTAGAGTTCGATAGCAAGGAGAATTAAAGGCAAAGCAAATGGAATGATAGTGGGGAGGGGAGTGAGGGCTAGGGGTTCTGCGTTATATAGAATGATGACTAGGGTTTTGGGAAGGGGCGAAAAAGAGAAGGGTTTATACTTTATTAATTGATGATATATTTGTATTATATTGTTTTGCTTTATAGTTGAATTGTTATTATGTGATGTTTTTGGCATAAAAAAGATTAAATCGAAAAATATAAAATATTATTATGTGAAATAGATATTGACGAGGTAGCAATTGATTAATGGTGTAAAGTAAATACTATGGAATTGAATGGATTATAAAAGGGTGAATATTATATAATATATGTTAGATTTGTACAAATTGTATTGGTATAATTCGGGTTAAGGTATATCGGTTTAGTTGAATGGAAATTAGTGGATGTTGAATTTTATTGTGAAATTGATATGTATATAATGATATTACAAAGTTTAAATGTATATGCATAGCTTGGGGCTTATGGTTTGTAATTTCATAAATTAATTCATTTAAATTTCTATATACTTTCATTGTTTAGCATGATCAGAGGTAAAAGTAAGTTAGAAAATAATTGATGGAATCAAGTTGCTATGAAATGTTGATTCTCCTGATGAAGGACTAAATTGTATTGAATTGAAAAATGTTATGTTTTGAGACTAGTTGTTGAATTGAGTTATGAATCTTGATTGTGGGGATATAATTGAAAATTCTATGGAAAAATTCGTTACTTAGTGAATATACAAGTAATGTTTCACTTACCCGATGAGGCATTGGGTGCCAATTAAATTGATGAGCACTGGGCATAATTGGATCACTTTAATTTGTCTGATGAGGCACTGGGTGCTAATCGTATCGATGAGCGTCAGGAGTAAATTCTTCACTTCGAAAGATTGGTATGAAATTGGGGTATGGTATGTCATCATGGTATAATTAACACATTTGGTATAATGTTATGTTTTAATAAAAACTTTAAAGTTCTCTTAAAATCCTATCATATTGATATTGTTTATAGTGATGTATTTGTATGGATTACTCAACGTTCAATTGTTTCCATGCATGGGTTAGATTAAATACGTGATCCTGTATAACGACTTCAGCATCCAATGGCAATCCTAGACTCAAGAGTTGGCAATAATTTTGGTTTGGTCATGGTATGTACCTAGGAGAGTTTTGTGGTTGAATATGTCATGTGTTGTATGAATATAACAATTTGAACGTTATGTGAATATGTATATAATTATAAGTTGGTAATAATCTTGGTATTGGGTAATTCTTGTTGATAGTATAGGTATGTATGTTATAATGCTTATGTGGTGATAAAGTAATATGTTATAAATGTGCTAGCAAATGAATGGTATGTGTATGCTAAGTTTGAATGGATTTGGTAAGGTTTGTGCATATTTGAATGGTTGAATGGAAACATTATTATAAAGTGTTTAAAATGGTCAAATGATGTAGGCTATATTAATTGTTTTGAGGTGCCTTGGATGACATATTGGATTTGTTTGAATATAATGTTATGTTTGGACGTGACTTGTTGGATTGAGGTGCCAAATGTGGCATATTGGTTAGTCACTTAGGTTGATTGTTATAAGTGATATTTTTGGTATAATATTAATGCTTTTGAACTAGTTGAAACTTGGTATAAAATGTTGCTTGTGGTGTATGTGATTTAGGGTTAGAAAGCTTGTTTTGAAAGATATCTACAAGTAGACACAGCCTAATATACGACCTAACACATGGTTGTGTGCCATACACAGGCATATGACACGGCGGTGTGATCTGCACGTTTAAGGGATTTTAGTGCACACGATCACAGTTTGTTACACGATCTAACGGCACGGCCGTGTGACATCTTTTGAGTATTTGCACTTTTGACCTACACAGCCTCAGCTTTTCATATTGTTAGGGAACACGACTATGGGACCCCAGTTTGTAAATTTTCTTATCTATTTATTCTTGTTTTTATTTGATCCCTGATTGATACCATATTAGTTTTAAGCTTTCGTAAGCTCAATATAAACCCCAAATTGATTGAATTGAATGTTGTACTTGATACTATATGAACAAAGTGATATTGAATTGGTATTTGGACTATGAAATGTAATCGAATGTTTCGTATTTTCTTGTAGCACCTTATAGCTCGGGTCTGATGACCGGACCGGGTATGGGATGTTACACCTTACTCTTTTTTGGCACTCAATTTTATAGTTGAACTTTCAAAATGCATTAAAAAGGCCCTCAAACTTTTCAAAAAAAGTAATTAAGCCCCCTTTTTTTTACACTCAATTGCCAACATGCATCAAAAAGACTCATTGACCGTTAACTTTAACAATTGGTCGTTAAAGCTAATCGCTTCGACTTTTTTTAAGTTAAAGTCACCATGTGTCACAAACACAACGTGACATGTGGCAAAAAAATGATAAAAAATAAAATTAATAGAACTTATTAAATTTTAATAAAAAATAAAAAATACTTAAATTTTTATTATAAATTATAAAAAATATTATAAAAATCATAAAAAATTGTAAAAAATTGTAATTTTTTTATAAAAAATATATAAATATAGAAAAAATTATAAAATTTTATAAAGTCGTAAGAAAATTATAAAAAATGAAAGAAATATAAAATTCATAAAAAAATATAAAAATTATCACACCAAAAAGAAACATTTTATAATTTTTCTATTAATTTTATTGATTTTTATTTTTTATCATTTTGTGCCACATGTCATGTTGTGTTACAACACGCAATGGTATTAACTGAAAAAAAAAACTAGGGGTTATTAGCTTTAACAATTAATAGTTAAAGTTAATGGTTAAAGAGAATTTTTGATGCATTTTATAATTTTTAATAATTTTAAAATATATTTTATATTTTTATTAAAATTTAGTAATTTTTATAACTTTTATTGATTTTTATTTTTTATAAACTTTTTCCACATGTCACGCTGTGGTTGTGGCACAGGGTGGCTTTAACTAAAAAAATTAGGGACAGTTAACTTCAACAGTCAACTGTTAAAGTTTACGGTCAAAAGACATTTTTGATGCATTTTGACAATTGAGTGAAAAAAAAAAAGAACAATAGCTTAATTGCCTTTTTTTTCAAATTTTGAGAGATTTTTACAATATTAAGCCTATTATTTTTAAATAATATATTAAAAAAATTTCTGCAGAATAAATAAATTTTATAAATTTAAAATTTAAAATATTTATTATGAATTAAATAAAAAAAACCCCAAAACGAGGAACTTGGGCTATGAGACTCCCAGCCATTGATATAGTCCAACAAGCCCATTGTTTTTACCACTGTTCTAAATGCGGGCACATGAATTACCTAACTAGCCCAACAACAAATGCAACACCAAGGACTATTTTGCAATTTTTTCCTCTTTTTACGATTAAACTCCGATTGGTTCAATCCTTGACCTATATGATAACTAAGTTAAATTTATCAATTCAAATACTTGAAAAAGCTGAAATACATGCATATTACCTATTAATTTCACTTTGAAAGTTTTCTAAACTTTTACAATTTATTCAATTTAGTTCCTAAAACCGAAACTAGCATAACTTTCACATTTGAGCTCCAATTTTTATACCCATTTCAAATTCATCCATCTACATCTCTCTATTTTCAATAATTATAGAAAAATAAAGCCAATTTTGAATTATTTATACTTTAGTCCCTATACTCAAAATTTAACAAATTTCACTTTACAAATTAGTCCATAATCAAATCTAAACTTATAACCAAGCTATTTAACAGAAAAAACATAAAAAAACATCAAGTGAAACCTTTCAAAACTTTAAGAACTTTAAAATTAGTACTCGGGTTAGCTAGATTAAGCTACAATGATCTCAAAAATATAAAATTTATGAAAAACGAGCTTAGAATTAATTACCATGCAAGGAGAAGAAGATGGTCGAATGTTTCCTTAGTTCATCCATGGTGAATTCAATTGGGAGAAGAAAAATGAGAAAAGATGATAGATTTATTTGTTTTTGTTTTATGTTTTTATCTTATTTTATTATTAATTAAATATTATAATTAACATATTTCCTCTTAAAACCATGCTATGACCGTCCACTATAATAGAATATGACATAATTTCCATTTAAAACCCTTCAATAATATTGTTTGACTCATTTAGCTAATAAAGATTGATAGCAATTAATTTATTTAGTTTTTACAAGTTAGTCCTTGTACTTCAATTAATCATCCAATTATTAAAATCTCTCGATAAAAATTCAATTCACCTATAAAACAGCTCCGTAAATATTTAGTAAAAATATTTATGAGCTCGATTTATAGAAATGAGGTCTCGATACCTCATTTTTTAAAATCACTGACTTTTGAACCGATACACGTGTACCTTGACTAACTTTCTAAATAACCAAAATTAATAAACCATAATTCAATATAATACTATAACGACCTTGTAAATATTAATAAATAATATTTACAGACTTGACCATCAGAGAACGGGGTTTCGAAACCATCATTTTGAGCACCATTGGAAAACATGTTGTTACAGAGGGGCTTAATTGCTTTTTTTTGAAAAATTTTGAAGACCTTTTTGATGCATTTTGAAAGTTCAAGTACTCAATTGAGTGAAAAAAAAAGTAAGCGCTTAATTGCTTTTTTTGAAAAAGTTTGATGACTTTTTTTTGCATTTTGAAAGTTCAAATACCCAATCGAGTGCAAAGAAAAAGTAGGGGCTTAATTACATTTCTTGAAAAAGTTTGAGGGCTTTTTACACTCTTAAGCCAAAATAATATAATATAATACATAGAGTTAGTATTTGGTACACAGACTATGTACTCTCTTTTTTATGTCACAAACAACTTTAAAAAATTATCATTTTTTTTAAATATTTATTTTTTAATATTCTAATAGACTCCTACGAGACACTTTAATCATACTTGTGGAGTTTAAAAAATAGACGTGTCAATTTTTAAAGTTGCTTGTAGAATAAAAAATATATATATTATCAATGTGCCAAATACCCACCGCTTTAAAAATAAAAATATTTACCTTATGTGTAAAAAAAAGTAAACATGTAAAAAATAATAATCTTTTTAAAATGGGCAAGTAAATATCTTAAAAATTGATTGAATAATTTATAAATATGTCATTTATAATATAAAAATATTGTACAACAACGACTTAGCTCCCAAGCTCAATGATTGTTGAGCATCGATTTTTTATATAATGCCTAGAATAATGTATAATTCCTCTTCAACCCTTTAGTCCTCAACTTTTTGAAATTATAGTTAGTATATTAGCAATTTTAGTCTTCAACTTTTATATTCTTTTATTGATTTGACCTTAATTCTATATAAAAATTATAAAAAAAATTAAAAAATTATTTTTTTAAAATATAAAATTCATATAAAAATTCTAGAAAAATAAAATCTCAAAAATATTATTTTTGAAGCACAAATATATATGGGAAATAAAGAAAATCATTATACAAATTAAAAATAAAACCAAACCAAACAAAGTCAGATCATTACATATTTCAATGTTTCTTGAAACTAAATTAATAATATTTTCAAGTCAAGTTTCATGCCATTGAAAAACATCCAGAGACTTGTGAACTTGACTCTAATGTTCTTTTTTAAACAAAAAAATATACCATAAAATTTTAATGTTCAAACTCAATTCCAAATTTCAATCCATTTAAATTATTTTTCAAAACTCAAATTATATTTTAAATTTCATTTAATGAAAAAAGGAAATAAAAGAAGCAACTATTATTATTATTGGAAGGAGATGGAAAGGAGAAGGCGGCATAGCAGGGGCGACAAGCAGTTGATATTTGGATGGATTGGTACAGCAAATATGGATGAAAGGGGAAAAATTCGAGCAGCAATAAATTGGATTTTTTAGTCAGCTAAGAAGGAGAATAGAATTTTTGTATTGGTGGAACAATGTTGACTATAGTGAAACTACCCAAATTTAAATGGGACGGTAGGGGAAGAAATAATAATAAACACACACACACACCATCCTTTTTTCCCTTTCCTTTAAATTTCTCCTTACTCAATTTTAATCCCCACTAATTTCTACTATCAAATTTTACTCCAAAATTCTCCTGACGTTAGAACTGAATTTCACATAAAAAAAAAGAGAGGTCAATTTACGTAAATAATCACGCATTTTATTTTTCTATTCTATTAATCTAAAACCACTATTATTATCATCACTTACATTTAAACACCCTATTCCAACCTCTATTTCAATAATCTCCATTCCATCAACTTGACATTACAATGCCCAACTGTTAACATTAATGGAAGACAACATTAATGGCAAACAATACAAAGTGGTGCAAGTTTAGCAACCTAAAGTTGACTTTGAAAAAGTAGCATGAGATAATTTTTTTTGGTCATTGAGATAATGGGCTATTTATTGTTTGGTCTTTGAACCTCAACTATAAATAGGCTTTCTCATTTCCCATTTCAATCATCCCAACCAATCTTTCTCTCTTAATTTTCTCTCTTCTCCCATTTGAGAATTCTTAAGAAATTCTATTTGTTTGTAATATTTTGGAGATAGTAAAGTTATCATCTGGTGTTAGTGCCCGAGGACGTAGGTATAATTTACTAAACCTCGTTAAAACTCTTGTGTTCTTTTTTGTCCTATTTTTCTTTCAATATTTGAGGGTATAATAGTAGTATTTAATTGTGCTATTAAATTACTATAGAAGGGATATTTTGACTAAGGAAAGACTTGGTATTTAAGAGATCCATGTGATCCACCTCTCTTTCCTGGGAATTGAACTTTGTGTGATTTTTTAGTACAATAAATTACACGCTTCTGACCCTATTGGAACAACAAGTGGTATCAAAGTCGAAGGTTAATCGTAGTATGCTCTGTGGTTGCAGTTTAAACTGATCTTCCACATCAGAAAAGATTTCCTTAGGTATATTGAAAGATTATGGAGAAAATAGTCAGTTTAGGAGCTTCAACATTGTCCATGTGGACAAGACCGACAATTGCAAATGCAAGATTGGCCGTGGAGATCTTTGATGGCACAGGCCATTTTGGTATGTGGCAAAGTGAGGTTCTAGATGCCCTTTTTCAGCAGGGTCTAGACATTGCCATTGATGAAGAGAAACTAGATGATGTACAGGAGAAAGATTGGAAGGCGATCAATCGGTTGGCATGTGGCACAATTCGATCATGCCTTTCTCGAGAGCAGAGGTATGCTTTTTCAAAGGAGACTTCTGCAAATAAGTTGTGGGTGGCACTTGAAGAAATTTTTTTGAAGAAAAACAGTCAAAATAAGCTCCACTTGAAGAAAAGACTGTTTCGCTTCACTTACGTCCCAGATACCACAATGAATGATCACATCACCAAATTTAATCAGTTAGTCACTGATTTGCTAAATATGGATGAGACATTCAAAGATGAAGATTTGGCTTTGATGCTGTTGGGGTCACTTCCTGAGGAGTTTGAGTTCCTAGAAACTACTCTACTTCATGGCAGGAGTGATATATCTCTGAGCGAAGCCTGTGCAGCCTTATACAGTTATGAACAGAGAAAGAAGGACAAACAGAAAAACTCAATCAGAAATACAGAAGCTTTAGTAGTCCGAGATCGTTCGTACACCCTCGGAAGAAAACTCAGAAGGGGAGATCAAAGTCAAAGTCCAGATTTGGGAAAAGATGAATGTGCCTTTTGTCATGAGAAAGGCCACTTGAAGAAAAATTGTCCAAAGTTGAAGAATAAGGGAAAAGCTGCTGTAGATGCTTGTGTTGCAAAGCATGATACTAGTGACTCTAAACTATCACTGGTTGCATCATCATCGTCGTTCCATTCAGATGAGTGGATTTTGGATTCGGGTTGTACCTATCATATGTCCCCTAACCGGGAGTGGTTCTCTGATTTAGTAGAACTAAATGGAGGAGTTGTTTATATGGGCAATGACAATGCCTATAAAACTGTTGGGATAGGTTCAATCCAATTAAAGAATCAAGATGGATCAACCAGAGTTCTGACTGATGTTCGGTACATGCCCAGTTTGAAGAAAAATCTTATCTCATTGGGAGCCCTGGAATCCAATGGTTCAGTTGTTACTATGAGAGATGGGGTTTTAAAAGTGACATCTAGCGCACTTGTGATATTGAAGGGCATCAGGAAAAATAACTTGTATTACTACCAAGGTAGTACAGTTATTGGAGCAGTCGCTGCAGCTTCCGGTAACAAAGAATTGGACTCAATGCAGTTGTGGCATATGAAGTTGGGACATGCCAGCGAAAAATCCTTGCAAATTCTGGCAAAGCAAGGATTGTTGAAAGGTGCAAAGGCTTGCAAATTAAAATTTTGATAGCATTGTGTTCTGGGAAAGCAAAAGAGGGTGAAATTCGGCACTGCTATCCATAATACAAAAGGTATTTTGGAATATGTTCACTCAGATGTGTGGGGGCCTTCCAAAACACCTTCGTTGGGAGAAAAATACTACTTTGTTACTTTTGTTGATGACTTTACCAAAAGAGTTTGGGTGTATACCATGAGAACTAAGGATGAAGTGTTTGGAGTTTTTCTTAAATGGAAAACTATGATCGAAAACCAGACTGGCAAGAAAATCAAGCAGCTTAGGACGGACAATGGAGGGGAATATAAAAGTGATCCGTTCTTCGATGTGTGCCAAGAGTATGGTATTGTTCGACACTTCACAGTTAGGGATACACCACAGCAGAATGGAGTGGCAGAGCATATGAATCGAACATTGTTGGAGAAAGTTCGATGTATGTTGTCCAATGCTGGGTTGGGCAAGCAATTTTGGGCTGAGGCTGTGACATACGCTGGCCATCTTGTTAATCGTTTGCCATCATCTGCATTAGAAAGAAAAACTCCTATGGAGGTATGGTCTGGAAAACCGGCTACAGATTATGATGCCTTACATGTGTTTGGATCCACTGCTTATAACCATGTGAAGGAGTCAAAGTTAGATCCGAGGGCAAAGAAAGCTCTCTTTATGGGAATCACTTCTGGAGTGAAGGGATTTCGTCTTTGGTGCTTAAGCACAAAGAAAATGATCTGTAGCAGAGATGTTACCTTTGATGAATCTACCACATTGAAAAAGGTAGCAGATGAAGATATTCAGACAAGCGATACTCCACAGCAGGTGGAGTGTACTCCAAAACAGGTGGAGTTTGAGCAGATGGGGATTTGCCCAGTTAATAAGTCTAATTCTCCAGTCACAATGGAGGAATTAGAGGTTGAAGAGGTTCTGACCCAAGAACCATTAAGTACACCAAAACCAGTTGCAGTTGCAAGGCCACGGAGAGAAATTCGTAGACTTGCTCGATTTATTGATATGGTGGCCTACGCCCTTCCCGTTGTTGATGATGATATTTCTGTCACTTATCAAGAAGCAATCCAAAGCTTAGAAAGTGACAAATGGAAAAGTGCCATGGATGAAGAAATGCAGTCTCTCCAGAAGAACAATACTTGGGAATTGGCGCAATTACTGAAAGGTAAAAGGGCAATCGGATGCAAGTGGGTATTCACAAAGAAAGATGGATCTCCTAGCAAGAAAGATGTTCGCTACAAGGCAAGATTGAGCTAAAGGCTACGCTCAGAAGGAGGGAATTGACTACAATGATGTATTTTCCCCTGTTATGAAGCATTCCTCCATTAGAATTTTGTTAGCCTTGGTAGCACAGTTGAATTTGGAGCTAGCTCAACTTGATGTTAATACGGCTTTCTTGCATGGTGAGTTAGAAGAGGAGATCTATATGACTCAGCCCGAAGGATACACAGATGCTGGTGGTAGAAATTGGGTTTGTAAGCTGAACAAATCACTATATGGATTGAAGCAATCCCCGAGGCAGTGGTACAAGCGATTTGATAGCTTTATGAGAAGGCAGAAGTACACAAGAAGCAAATATGACAATTGTGTGTATTTGCAGAAGCTGCATATGACGGATCTTTCATTTATCTACTATTGTATGTTGATGATATGTTAATCGCTTCGAAGAGCCAAAAAGAGATAGATAAGCTAAAGGCTCAGTTGAATCAAGAGTTCGAGATGAAAGATCTAGGTGAGGCCAATAAGATTCTCAGCATGGAGATAAGTAGAGATAGACAGAGAGGCAAGCTTTGTTTGAATCAGAAGTAATATCTGAAAAATGTATTACAATGTTTTGGTGTAAATGAAAACACAAAACATGTAAGTACCCCACTTGCTTCTCATTTGAAACTTAGTGCTCAATTATCTCCGAAAACTAAAGAAGAAAGAGAATATATGGCAAAAGTCCGATATGCTAATGCAGTTGGGAGTTTGATGTATGCGATGGTGTATACGCGGCCTGACATTTCACAAGCTGTTGGAGTTGTGAGCAGGTATATGCATGATCCTGGAAAAGGACATTGGCAAGCTGTGAAATGGATTCTACGGTATCTTCGAAAAACCGTAGACATTGGTTTAGTTTTTGAGAAGGATGAAACACTTGGTCAGTTTGTAGTTGGATATGTTGATTCCGAATTTGCTGGTGATTTAGATAAACGTCGTTCAACTACGGGGTATCTGTTTACTCTTGCTAAAGCCCCAGTGAGTTGGAAGTCTACCTTACAGTCTACAGTAGCTGTGTCTACTACAGAGGCAGAATATATGGCAGTTACAGAAGCTGTTAAGGAGGCTATTTGGCTTAATGGATTGTTGAAAGACTTGGGAGTTGTTCAAAGTCACATTAGTTTATATTGTGACAGTCAGAGAGCTATTCATTTAACGAAAAATCAAGTCTATCATTCAAGAACCAAGCATATCGACGTAAGATATCACTTTGTGCGGGAAGTCTTTGAAAAAGGAAAAATTCTACTTTAGAAGATTCCGACAGCAGATAATCCCGCAGATATGATGACCAAGGTGGTAACAACAATCAAGTTTAATCATTGTTTGAACTTGATTAACATCCTGAGAATTTGAGCACCTTTAGGTGTATGGCGCTCGAGAGCGCATTTGTAGGCACTACAAAAGATAGCTTTATCGAATTTGGGGAGTTGAAGGAAATGTGTGAAGATGTGATTATTCTAATCAAATCTTCAAGGTGGAGATTGTTAACATTAATGGGAGACAACATTAATGACAAACAATACAAAGTGGTGCAAGTTTAGCAACCTAAAGTTGACTTTGAAAAAGTGGCATAGGATAATTTTTTTTGGTCATTGAGATAATGGGCTATTTATTGTTTGGTCCTTGAACCTCAACTATAAATAGGCCTTCTTATTTCTCATTTCAATCATCCCAACCAATCTTTCTCTCTTAGTTTTCTCTCTTAGTTTTCTCTCTTCTCCCATTTGAGAATTCTTAAGGAATTCTATTTGTTTGTAATATTTTGGAGATAGTAAAGTTATCATATGGTGTTAGTGGCCGAGGACGTAGGTATAATTTACCGAACCTCGTTAAAACTCTTGTGTTCTTTTTTGTCCTATTTTTCTTTCAATATTTGAGGGTATAATAGTAGTATTAATTGTGCTATCAAATTACTATAGAAGGGATATTCTAATTAAGGAAAGACTTGGTATTTAAGAGATTCATGTGATCCACCTCTCTTCCTTGAGAATTGAACTTTGAATAATTTTTTAGTACAATAAATTAAACGCTTCCAACCCTATTGAAACAACACCAACAATATTTCTTTCTTACCCACAGGTGAAAATGAAGCAATGGCACCATAATTTACCTACATTTTTAAGCTATAGTGATGAATATTTAATGCTGGCCAGACTTAATTTACCTACAATTATCAGCTCTAGTGATCAACATTTATTGCTTCCCAGCACTTTACCTTAACACATCATGAACTGTCCATCACAATTCTTTTATGCAATCATTTAATGTTTCAGTTTTCGCCTCTTATTTCCCACCTTTTCCTCTGTCAATTACAACCATAAAATATGATGTACCACTGCCATTTTCTTACTAATTATAAAAAAATAAATATTATTTTTAATTTTTATTAAATAAAAAATTAATTAATTTTTTAAATTAAAAATATTAAAAAGTTTAAGGTGAAAACATTAATTTTTCATCAATTGATAAATAATACAATCTCAAAATAAATTAAAATAATTTTTTTTTGTAAAGTTAAAAACAAATAATTTATTATACCTAATTTTTAGGTAAAAACATGGTAAATAGTATTTCAATGGTCCCCTTTGGCTCTGTTTCCTCAGGAGCTGCCTTTCCCTTCCGTCCTTCAACAATGATAACAACATTACATTTACACAGTGATAGAATGGATTTGTGGGAATCTTATCCGTCATATATTTATATACATTAATATTTTACGCCATATAAATTTTAATAGGTACATTTAATTATATTATGTTCATCTATACCAAATTTTTTTTATTTACTTTTGAGTATATACATCACCAATCATCTATTTATTATTTAATTTTATCTCTCTTTTTTTATTACCAGTAAATTAATATAAAAATAAAAAACATTCAAAAATTCAGAATAATTAAATAACTAAAAAGATAAAATCGAATAATTAAATGGTTATGTTATAAATTTTTAAATTTATTTACTTTCAAAATTTTAAGTCAGGTAAACATTAGTAAATTCAAGTAAGTTAGATTTGAGTTGTTTTATATTGTGGACTGGTTTGTTGAGTTCACATTAATTCTTTGGATGGCCCATCAACCAATTTACATGAATCTAATTGTTGAAAGAGCTATATTTAATATTATTATGTTCCATATTTCATAACTTCAATCATAGATATAAGTAGTGTTGAGATGATTCATACTTTGAAGAGTACATGGAAAAAGAAAATCTTAATAATTTTAATGATGCAAATTCAAATTCAAATTCAGATAATGATGAACTCAGTTAAGGATCAGCATATGATAATAAGGAGTACATATTAAATACTAAAGAGGGAGTAACCCAACAAATATGTATTAGAACAATTAAATAAAATTGCATAGAATGTTTATTTTTCTTGTTATTTTATTAGTAATAATAGAATATCAACAACTTTTTTAAGAAGGTTTAATTTTAACTTGTTTAGAAATTATTTTTATCATAATAATAATTTTTTTATAGTAACTAATATTTAAAAAAAATATAAATTATGTAATTATGTATAATTATAATTTGTAGTACCAAACATAACATAAAAAATTATAATATAATTACACTCTGCGAACTAAACATGTCTAAATAATTAGAGTTTGGTTGAATTGAAACATAACCTTAATATTACTTATTATATTACATCTTATTGTAATGACGGAAGATTTGGCATGTGTGGAAGGTTTAAGTTGAATTAATAGCTGTGGGATTAGCCTTAATTTACTAGTGTTAGTCTTCTACGAAAAAAAATATATCATAGAAAATGACATTCGCTGAATGATAAGAAGAAGACATTAAATATTATATGAACTAGAATTATTGATATAATTGTAATTTATAATTTAAAAAATATTAAACATATTTATGAATAAATTATGATAAATATAATATTACAAATTATACTTCAACTAATTTTAAGGTGTTTTTAAGTGTAAAATTATAATTCGATCGACAACTTAATAAATTTGTAGCTTCAAACCAGAAGAGGGGACGGAGGCAGAGGCAGGGGCAGGCATATTAATGGGTCACAACTGCTCTCACAGGCAGGCATATTAATGCAACCCCCAACTACATCATCAGGTGTTTATGTTTCTATCTCATCTTCTATAAGTATCTCCATTGTCTAATCTCCTTTTTCTATCTACAACTTTTTGCATCTTTGAGAACTATATTCTCTTTCTAAAAATACAACAAAATATTAATTAGGATATATGGCAGGTGATTCAGGGAAGAAGGAAGAGATGTCAAAGGTGAAAATCATCAGCACAAGTCATGTGAAGCCTGGAAAGATGATAGGAAGAAAAGAATGTCAATTGGTTACTTTTGATCTCCCATATTTGGCATTCTATTATAACCAGAAGCTGTTGTTTTACAAGTGTGGGGAGTTTGAGGCGAAGGTGGAAAAACTCAAGGATGGGCTGAGAGTGGTTTTGGAGGAGTTTTATCAGCTAGCAGGCAAGCTTGGTAAAGATGAGAATGGGGTTTTCAGGGTGGAATACGACGATGATATGGACGGTGTAGAGGTGGTGGAAGCCACCGCCATGGAGATCGGCATAGAGGAACTGGCGACTGAAGACGGCACTGCCTCTTTCAAGGACTTGATACCCTACAATGGTGTTTTGAACTTGGAGGGCCTTCACAGACCCCTCTTGTCTGTGCAGGTAATCACTTTCTTTAACTTGCTGTTTCTTGTCCATTAAATTGATGAAATTGTTACGTTAAATCACAGAAAAACTATTATGGAGCTCACTAGGAGTACAACTACATTTTGTTCTTTCTATAATCATTATACATTAAATTTTTCATACAGAGAACTCCATAATACTTTTACCATTAAATCTCACGTGTATACTGTTAAATATCACGTGTATACTGTTAAATATCATGTGTGTATATATATATTATTTCTATCTATACGTCAAGGAGAGGTTCGTATTCCATTACATATCAAATATGTGTTGATATCCATTAAAAGCATAATGTTGGATATAAAAGGAAATTTTCCTATAACTTAATTTCATTCATGTGATTGGAGCATTTAGTGTCTCATGCCAACCCACCTGCAATTATTTCATTTTGATACAACAAAAGCTTCAACCCTCTCCACTCGCCTTTTTTCCCTCTCAAGTTCATGGGCTAGATCCAAAGTAGTGGTAGTCCACTTGATAAAATGGACCCATTAGACAAAAAAAAATCAAAATAATGACAAAATATTTAAAAAAAAGAGACTAACCCATTTTATAAAATATATCAAATCATAAATATTAGAAAAAGGAAGTGCATAGATTCATAATGATATTGTGGGATAGGTAACCAAGTTGAAAGACGGAGTGGCAATGGGGTGCGCATTCAACCACGCCATCCTTGATGGAACTTCCACTTGGCATTTCATGAGCTCATGGGCCCAAATCTGTAGCGGGTCCAACTCCGTCTCAGTCTCGCCGTTTCTCGAGCGGACCAAAGTCCGAAACACCCGCGTGAAGCTGGATCTCTCGCTCCCACCTAACCCTGTCAACGGTGACGCCAACCAAGGCCCCCAGCTGAGGGAGAAACTCTTCAGGTTTTCTGAAGCTGCCATCGACAAGATCAAGTCAAAAGTCAACTCTACCCCACCATCCGACTCCTCTAAACCATTCTCAACTTTCCAATCTCTAGCTTATCACGTTTGGCACCACGTAACCCTAGCACGTGAACTCAAACCTCAAGATTACACAGTTTTCACTCTCTTCGCAGATTGTCGTAAAAGGGTTGATCCACCCATGCCAGAAAGTTACTTCGGAAACCTGATTCATGCCATCTTCACCGTCACGGCAGCCGGGTTATTGTTGGCTAATCCACCGCAATTCGGTGCATCGTTGGTACAAAAAGCTATAGAAGCGCACAACGCGAAGGCCATCGAAGAACGAAACAAGGAGTGGGAAGCAGCGCCGAAGATATTCGAGTACAAGGATGCTGGTGTGAACTGCGTGGCGGTGGGGAGCTCTCCCAGGTTCAAGGTATACGATGTGGATTTCGGGTGGGGAAAACCGGAAGGGGTGAGGAGCGGATCCAACAACAGGTTTGATGGGATGGTGTATTTGTATCAAGGGAAGAGTGGTGGGCGGAGCATTGACGTGGAGATCGCCTTGGAAGCTGGAGCATTGGAGAAGCTGCAGAAAGATAAGGCGTTTGTGTTGGAAGTTTAGATCAATAATCAAGACCTCTGTTATCATTTGTGGTTTTGATCACAACAAATGTTTTGTTTGTTAACATTTCTTACGCTATCCCTAGTTTGTTACTTCAAATCTACTAGCTTGTCTTTGGTTATGCTGTGCTGTCAATAACAACACTGAACTTATGTCTTATGTTGGTAACGCTGTCGTTTAGGACGATACAAACGTAGCTCATGTTTGTTCGATGGAGAAATACCGAGTTTTTGTTATACATTTACAAGAATATATATATATTTATAAATTGGTAAAAAGAACTCTCTAGTCCCTCTCAATTTCAATATTAAGCAAATTGGTATCTTCTCAAAGTTATTTAATCCCTATCAATTTAAAAAATGAGCAACTAAGGACAATTAATCATAATGCTAATATTTTTCTGTCAATTTACTTAAGTTTAATTGGTATAATAACATATTTAGCTCTCATAATTTATATATTCTATCAATTTGGTCATGATTTAATAAATTTAGCTTACAATATTTGTGCAAACGTGTAAATATTGAGACTAAATTTGTTAAATTTTTTAGGATAATTACCAAATTAACAAAATATACAAACATCGGGAGCTAAAATTGTTATTATACCAATCAAAATTATGTAAATGACGAAAGACATTAACACCATGATTAATTGTCTTAATTACTCACTTCCTAAATTGTTAGTAATTAAATTAGTCCGATTTTTTTTTAGATAGATCAATTTGCTTAATTTCAAAATTAAGAAGAACCATAAAAGGTTTTTACCTTATAAAATTTATGCAAAAACTAAATTAAGCTTTGATTTAAATCATAAATGCATATTTTAAAAATCATAATCTCTAAAATATTTGTGATTTTTTAGATTTATTGTGAATTTAAATTAATTTTTTTATAATTTAAAAAAAAACACTCACAGTGATAGTTGTTATTTTGCAAAAAAGACTGACTTTTTGGTCACTTACTAAGTGAATTGATTTATAGTTGACTTGTCACACAAATTTAGCCAAATACTTAAATATAATATTAAATTATGGTACTCCATAATAAGAGTGAAAAAAAAATTATGTAACAAATTATAAAAGGGCAAACTATATATTTGGTCACTTGCTGTTAATTCAATGTATTGTATACTCATCTTAGTCACCCATGTAGCACCCTCATATCTGACCCGATCGTCGAGTTTAGATACTGGAATGTCACATTCATTTTCAAAGTAACTTCAAAGAAATTCGGTTCAATTCCTTTATGATTTTAAGCTAACATGATCAATTGGTGTTTATAATAAAGTTTCAATTGATTTTCTAGGCTTTAATTGAGCTTTTGTTAGCTATTTCAATACTTTCGAGTCAAGTAGGGACTAATTTGTAAAATTTTTAAAACTTTAGGGGTAATGTCGTGATTTCAAGAATCTCCATGTCATGACGTGACTGTCTGACTTGTGCTTATCGCGACTTTGAGGCCTTTGACGTCGTGACCTCAATTCTGTTTTTGCCCTGTTTTCCATTCTTCAATTTATCAACTAGGACTTCATTAATTCATTTTATAACTCTTCTATTATTTCTTCCCTCATCTTCATTCCACATCTTATATGTATATGTATTTATATAAGAATCTTTGAACTTCAGTATGACATGCTTATATGTAATAGTCACTAAATTATTTATATATTGCTTTATAGTGTTCCGAATTAAGACCCACTTTTTGTTTTAGAATCTAGACTAAATAACCTTTTTACCATAAAAATTTCAGAATTTCTACTTAAGCTAGTCTTCCACTATTCTGCTGCTAGACAACTCTAACCCTTATTCACTAAAAAATAAATATATTTCATTAAAAGTCTCATATTATGTTTACGTATGTTTCCCTTAAAAATAGACTTATCAATCTTTTAGACATATATTTTTTTTTGTTACAATTTATAATGAATTTTCAAATTTATAATAGGGGAACTCAAAATCATACTGACATTGTCTCATAAAAATTATTATATCTTATAATCTACAATTGCATTGTTTACATTGTTACTTTTATGCAAAACTAGACTCAATAATATTTAATTTCATATTTGATTTAACCTCTAACTCGATTTATACATTTTTTGGTAAATTTTCAAAGTTGTACTACCATTTGCTCACTCAATTCGACTCGAAAAAATAAAAAAAATTCAAATTTTGAGTTAAACAAATTGAGTTATTCAAGTCAACTCAATTTTTTTTTCAAATTTTGAGTTCAAATCAAGTTTATTTTTCAGATTTGAATAACTCAAATAATTCAAACAAACCGAATACCAAACTATAATATTTTACATTTTTACCCAAACCCCCAAACCTTTTTACGTTACTCCCAATATTTTTACTTCCCTCTCATCCCATCCTAATCTACCCTGTGAAAATAAAATAAAATAAAATACACAAATTTTACGTGGAAACCCTTTCGGGAAAAAACCATGGGCAGAGGAAAAGAAAATTCACTTAAGAAAATTCACTATGTCGAATTCGAATAATTACAAGAGGAATAGACTATGTCTATTTATAGGCTTGTAAAGCCATATTCTAGTAAGACTGAAACACCTTATTTTAATCAATATCAAATATATAGAATTTAATAAGGTTTAAAAAACCTTATTCTAAAATAAAATAAAAGAAGTGTAATTCTATATGGATTCTTCTTTTCTTTTATTTTACCACTGTATTTTATTTAAATAAGGATTCGGGTTACTTAATTCTAACAATCTCCACCTTGACACGAATTCTCAATAAAACAAGTTCTTAATCACGAACTCTCAACGAAAAAGTTCTCCACCTTTTCCATAAAACCCCTTAAGGGTTTAACTTCAACAATAAACACCAACCAAGTCTAAGCAATGCTCAAACTTGGTTATAGGAAGTGACTTAGTCATCATATCTGCAGGATTTTCATGAGTACTAATTTGCTCACAACAATATCACCACCAGCAATAATATCACGAACAAAATGATACCTAACATCAATGTGTTTTGTTCTCTCATGAAACATTTGATCTTTTGTAAGAAAGATGACACTCTGTCTGTCACAAAATACTGTGCTGATTTGAAGGTCTTCATTGAGTTCACTAAAAATTCCCTTCAACCAAATAGCTTCTTTACAAACCTCAGTAATCGCCATGTACTCAGCTTCAGTGGTAGACAAAGCGACTGTAGATTGCAAAGTGGCTTTCCATTTGATTGCACAACCTCCGATTGTAAAGACATAACCCGTGAGAGATCTTCTTCTATCAAGGTCTCCAGCAAAATCAACATCAACATACCCAATGAATCTATCTCTAGTTCTTCCAAACTGTAAGCAAACATTTGTAGTACCTCGTAAGTATCTTAAAATCCACTGAACTGCTTTCCAATGTTCTTTACTGGGATTCGCCATATATCTGCTAACTGCACTAACTGCATATGATAAATCTGGACGTGAACAAACCATAGCATACATGAGAGATCCCACTGTACTAGAGTATAGAACATGTGACATGTACTCAATCTCATTATCTGATTATGGAGACAAAGCCGATAAAAGTCTAAAATGGGCTGCTAAAGGAGTACTTACAGGTTTAACACTCTGCATATTAAACCTGCAAAGAACTTTCTCAATGTACCCCTTTTGACTTAGGTACAATTTACTTGCTTTTCTATCTCTGAGAATCTCCATACCAAGTATCTTCTTTGCTGGTCCAAAATCTTTCATCTCAAATTCTTCACTTAGTTGGGCTTTGACCTTTTTTATCTCTCCTTTATCTTTTGCTGCTATCAACATGTCATCAACATAAAGAAGTAGATACACAAAAGCACCATAATTGTTTTTCTTAAAATAAACACAACTGTCAAAACTACTTCTTTTGAAATCATGAGAAGTCATAAAGGAATCAAACCTCTTGTACCACTGCCTTGGTGACTGTTTCAAACCGTAAAGGGACTTTTTCAGCAAGCAAACATAGTCCTCTTTTTCTGAGACTGTAAAACCCTCTGGTTGTTGCATGTAAATATCCTCTTCAAGTTATCCATGCAAAAATGCAGTTTTTACGTCTAACTGCTCAAGCTCCAAATCATGCATGGCCACAATACCAAGCAAAGCTCGAATCGAACTATGCTTCACAATTGGGGAGAACACATCTGTGAAGTCCACTCCTGAAATTTGACGTAACCCTTTGCAGCAAGTCTTGCTTTATATCTAGGTTCTTCAACTCCTAGAGTCCCTTCTTTCTTTTTAAACACCCATTTACAACGAACAGTCTTCTTACCTTTAGGAAGTTTCACAAGATCCTATGTTTTATTTTTGTGGAGTGATTCCATCTCCTCTTGCATAGCAAACATCCATTTTTCCGAGTCTTCACAGCTAACCGCCTCAGAATAATTAGATGGCTCTTGATTTGAATCTATATCTTCAGCCACATTTAAAGCATAAGCAACTAGATCAGCCTCGGCATACTTCTTTAGAGGTTTAAATTTCTCTTCTAGTTCTGTTTTTGGCGATAGAGTATTGTAGTGAAGAAGCAACTCTATTCTTAATTTTTTTACTGGCTTGAGGAGTTGAATCTGTATTAATCTGATGCTCCACCTGCTTTTGATTTTCTTTATTGGAAGAGTCTTTAAGAGATAAGTTAGGTAGCATAGCAGTTTCATAAAAAACAATATCTCTGCTAATCACAACTTTTTTATTTTCAGGACACCATAACTTATACTCTTTTACACTAGCTTTATAACCAAGAAAAACTCATTTGATGGATTTCGGTTCCAATTTTCCATTATCAACATGAGCATACGCAGAACACCAAAAAATTTTTAAATCAGACAAATTAGCAGGATTACCAGACCATACCTCTTGTGGAGTCTTTTTCTCAATGGCAACGGATGGAGATCAGTTGATCAAAAAACATGCAGTAGAGGCTACTTCTGCCCAAAACGAATTTGGTAAGTTGGCATTTGACAACATACATCGAACTTTCTTCATGATCGTTCTGTTTATTCGTTCTGCAACGCTATTTTGCTGTGGAGTATGACGAACTGTCAAGTGTCTCACAATCCCTTCTGACTTGCATAATCTATTAAACTCATTAGCACAGAACTCTAAGCCATTGTCTGTACGAAAGTATTTTATTTGTTTTCCAGTCTGTTTTTCGATCATAATTTTCCAATACTTAAATACGAAAAACACATCACTTTTCTACTTCAGGAAGAACGCCCAAACTTTTCTAAAAAAATCATCAATAAAGGTTAGCATATAATTAGCTCCACCTCTCGAAGGCACTTTGGATGGCCCCCATAGATCAGAATGAATATACTCCAACGTTCCCTTTGTGTAATGGATTCCTCTGGTGAATCGAACTCTCTTTTGCTTCCTAAAAACACAGTGCTCACAAAAATTCAGTTTGTAAATTCCTTACCCATCAAGAAGTCCTCTTTTGCTCAATTCTGCCATGCCATTCTCACTCATATGCCCTAGGCGCATATGCCAAAGTTTAGTAATATCATCATCTGACAAAGAAGAGGAAGCGACAACTGCATCACCAGTAATAGTAGAACCCTGCAAAACATATAACTTGACAATCTTTCTCTGCCCTTTCACCACAACAAGGGAACCTTTGGAAATCTTTAAAACCCCACTTTCAGCTGTGTATCTGTACCCTTTTTGAATCAAAAGTACTCAACGAAATTAAATTTCTTTTCAATTCTGGAACATGTCATACGTCACTAAGTGCTCTGACAACTCCATCAAACATCTTAACTTTAATTGTTCCAACACTTGCGATTTTACACGAAGTATTATTTCCCATCAAAACAACACCTTCAGACACTGTTTCGTAAGTTGTAAACTAATTCCGATTGGGAAATCAAGTATCCACTCCTCGCTTACTTTAGAATCATTGACAGAAGCGACTAAAAGTTCACCATCGCTGTAGTCTTCTACAACATCAGCTTCACCGAAATTTTCTGGTTGTTTTCCCTTTGGATTCACAGCCTCCCTTTTAATCTTATTCTGTAGCTTGTAACACTCAGATTTAATGTGCCATTTCTTCTTACAGAAGTTACAAGTTTTACCTCTGTTTGAAGACTTTGATCTACCCTTAGATTTATCGCGAGGATTCTGTTCCTATGTCCTTCTATGATCATCATCAACATTCCGATCTTGTCTCCCACGAACAATGAGACCCTCTCCTTGAGAGTCGGGTTTAACCACAAGATGCTTCTTCTTATCATACGAGGTCAAAGAATCATAAACCTCATCAATTATGAGAGACTTGCGGCTATATAAAATCGTGTCTCTAAAGGTTGAATAAGACGGGGGCAACGAACAAAGTAGAATCAACCCTAGATCTTCCTTATCATACTGAACCTCCATGGCCTCCAAGCTTGAGAGAATTTCTTTAAATACTGTTAAGTGTTCGTGTACAGACACACCTTCCTCCAAACGATGAGCATAAAGACGTTGCTTCATATGCAACTTGCTTGTTAGAGTTTTCGGCATACATAATTGTTCTAGCCTCTTCCATAATGCAGTGGCGGTCTTCTCTTTCATCACATCCTGCAAAATTTCGTTGGACAAATGCAGATGTAATTGTGTTAACGCCTTTCGATCCTTACGCTTCTTCTCTTCATCTGTTAATGTCGAAGGCATCTTATCTATCCCTAGCAGGGCATCCTCCATATCCTTCTGCGCAAGAACTGCTTGCATCTTAATCTGCCACAACGCAAATCTGATGTTGCGATCCAACAGTAGAATTTCATACTTCAAAGACGCCATTACCTTGATCGAGATGAATAACCCGAAAGCTCTGATGCCAATTTGTGAAAATAAAATAAAATAAAATAAAATAAAATAAAATAAAATAAAATAAAATAAAGAACACACAAATTTTACGTGGAAATCCTTTTGGAAAAAAACCACGGGTAGAGGAAAAGAAAATTCACTATGTCGAATTCGAATAATTACAAGAGGAATAGACTATGTCTATTTATAGGCTTGTAAAGCCATATTCTAGTAAGACTGAAACACCTTATTCTAATCAATATCAAATAGATAGAATTTAATAAGGTTTAAAAAACCTTATTCTAAAATAAAATAAAAGAAGTGTAATTCTATATGGATTCTTCTTTTCTTTTATTTTACTACTGTATTTTATTTAAATAAGGATTTGGGTCACTTAATTCTAGCATACCCCAAACCCATTCCCCCCACCCCATTGTTTTTTTGAATATTTTCCTCCCATTTACTTTCCCTCCAAAATTTTACTCCCCAACTTTTAAAATTTTTTATTTTTCTTTTAAACTTTTACTTTTTACTCTTTACCCTCAAATAAAAAAATATCAAAAAAAAAAATCCTTGGAATGCTATTTATATTATTGAATTGTTTAAAATTGAATTATTAATGATGCCATTAAATCATTATAGATTTCTATTAAAATTGATTATTGATGATGCCATAAATTATTTGTGTTAAAATTTTATATTGGTATCAATTTCACATTTTATCTTTAAAATAACTTTTATTAAAAAAATCACATTTGTTATATTTAATATATTTTTTTTAATTTCAAAATACATAGTCACAAAAATAAGAAGATAATTGAAGTAACTAAATGAGCAAAAAAGCTAACCCGTATATAAAAGATTAATAAATAAATTATAAGGAGATGAAAGTTGATATCAAATTTGATTCGAATTCAATCTCAATGGACTCGATTTGATAAAATTTCAAATCGAGCTAGAATGATAAAATAAGATTTGTCAACTCGATTAACTCGAAATTTTTTCATTCGATTTGATCGAACGCTCACCCCCTAACTACCACTGCTGTCCATGTACTGTTTAGTGAAACATTTTATTTTTCCATGATTTGATTAAGTAAATTCTTCTTATTTCATTATCCATACTCAATAATAATAATCATATTCAAATATCATACTTACTCACTTGTAACTGTTGACATTCACGATTTTCTGTTATTTAAACTTGAATCTTACAATAATTTAATTTAATCACATAACTTCTAAACTTTATTCATTATAATAACTTCTAAAATTTCATGAATTCAATAAAGTAGTTACCTATTTTTTTCCATTGAATTCAACATTTCTGGTTTTAATCCAAAGCTTTCCTTCATCTATTTCTTTTTTTTTTCTTCTCTCCCTTTTATTTCTTTTTTTGCTTTCTTGTTGCCGCCATCCTATCTTTCTCCCTTCTAGAAACCTCTATACTTTTTTTTATTCATTTCAATTTTAATCTTTGTACTATCAACTAATCAAATTTCACAACATTTCAAGCTTTATTTCTATAAATTTCCCCTTTTTTTCTTTACGCCTTATGATTATCTCTCTAAATATCATTTAATAATGAAAAAAATACACTTAGGTCCTTCACCCATAAATTGGAAAAATTACACTTTAGTCCATATATTTTTCACTTTATTCAATTTAGTTCATATCTCAGTTTTCCAACTTTATATATCAATAAGTCTCCATTTCAGATTCATTAAAAAATATTTATTAAAATTTCACCCATTTTTTAAATGGTAAATTTGCACTTTTGGCCCCTTAACCTTTTCGTATTTATTTTTTATCCTCATAATTTTTAAATATTTACATTAGGGCCACAAATTTTCATTTTTTTATGATTTAACCCCTTTCTTAATTTAATACATAATGTCATACTTCTTGATTCAACTTTCTTTAATTTTATACCTTACTTCACCAATATTTTTATCTCGTATTATTTATAACCAAAGGAGTTTTTGGGAGGTTACAACCCAACTTTAATAAATTTTTATTTTGTTCACTCGTTTTATCTTTTTAAAAGTAAATTTTATTTTTATCTTTTTTGTCAGAATAAATTTTAGTTTTTTAGTAAAAGGCAATGATGTTTGAATCAGACCATATTAGTTGGTCAGATTGGTCGGATAAAAAACCAGTTAAGGTATTGGTTCGGAGAAAATTATTAGATCAATTGACCCAAAAATTGGTACGGACCAGTTGAACCAAATTTTCTATTATTAAAATAATTAATAATTTATTTAATTGAACTAGATGGACCAATTAGATCAGTGGTTTGACCAATTCCACCGTCAGTCCGATTTTGAAAACCTTAATAGAAGGAAAAACCTACAATTTTATCGGAAAAAGTTGGATTTTTATTATAAAAACTATTTTAGTATTATTGAAAGACAACAATTCATTTGAGCATTCATACTGAAATTGATCGGGAGATTTTCTAATGCTTGATAAATTTTGAAATTTGGTACACTTAATATGGCTCCTAAAAGAAGGCAACTTCATCCTCAACAGTTATCCGACTTCTTTTAATGGATAAGTATGAAAATTTGAGATTTTTTGCTTTAAAAGTCTGATATAATAAAAGAGGTGCAGTTGAAGAAGCAAATGATTGTTTAGTTGAAAAGGAACTGGTTTTCTCGAGGTTAAATGCCATTTAGTTACTTTCTTCATCCTTGTAATATACCGTCTGATAACTTAATGAATTTATTTCCATTGTTGAAACAAATCAAGGATGTTTTGATTGTTGAATACGCTTTCCAGCTCCAGGCTTCTTGTGTTCAGTTATACATTTGATATTGTCTAATTTTACTCTTGAAATGCCTTCTTTAACGGTTAATGTCTGTTTCTAAACCACTATTTAAATACTATCTGTAGGTCAATGGATTTAAAATCACAGAAAAATGAAAATATATTGTATTTTCCTATATCGTAATTTAATTTGGAATACCTTAATCCAAATCACTAAAACCATTAAAAAAATCCAAAAAAAAAAAAAACAAGTATAAATTTCGCTGGTGCCTATCAAGTGTTGTTAGGACAGTTGTTGATCAACGTGAAAGTAAAATCCCAGAGTTTCCTTGCCAAGGCATTATCATTAGCTTGTAAGCTAGTTTCAGCTACATTACTGTCTGCAAAATAGAGGCCAGTCTTCCCTGTAATTTGTGGATGCAATGCCACATAGCAAGTAGTTGCTGCGCCCTGAAACCACCTCAATCAATCCAAACATGTAGTTATACATTTTCTACACAACTTCAAAATGGGGCTAAAAATTTCAAAGGCTATACCTGCTCTACATTTTTAATGACATATTTACCAACAAGACCAACAAGACCAACAAGACCTACATCAGAACCAGATTAAATAAATCATAATCGTCTCCTTTCTTTGGTACAAGTGTAAAAACTATTCAAAATAAAGGGTACATGCTGATATAAACTGAAAGCATCTCAGTTTCAATAAAATACAAAGGGGCTACTCTAGTAAGAGGAAACCAACCTTATAATAAACAGGACATATTAATTGCTAACAGGCTCTTGGAGTATATGCTTATATGGAGTTCATGATTCCAATTTTGAGACTCATCATCCATAATAGTACATGGGATGAGAAAGGGAGACGGTCAAATGCATCATGTTCTAATCGTAGAATATTTGGTTTACAACACGTGTTTTACTATGTGGACGCACGAACTGGTTGGGTTTAAAGCTAGCATCTTTACAATGAACTGCAATGATGGGAGCTTTGAAGCATAAAAAGATGATCACTTTAACATATTGTTTTTAATATGCACAACCCTAGAAGGAAAAAAAAAAAGGAAAAAGAAAGAAAGAGAGGAAGTAAATCAATACCATTGATAAGGTTGGAATGACGAAAAAGGTTGGTTGCAATGGCACCTGGGTGAAGCGAATTTGCAGTTATGGCCACTTCATCTTCCTGTTTAAAGAGCATACCACCAAAATATAGCAGCATGTTTTGGTTGTCATGACTACCATGTACTTTATCTAATAAGTTCCATTGTTTGACATTCTTGTGCACTAATTCAGTCATATGCGAGAATACAAGTCCTAGGTGGCAGATGAAATAACACTAATTAACAAACCAAATTAAATCAACCCTTGCTCTTTATATCATACTTCCCATTTTATAAGCACAACCATAATTTCAATTTTTGCTAAGAAAAATATAAAGATTTTAAATTATATAACTACAGAAAAAACCACTAAATTGTTAAAAGTAATGTTACTGACGTAATAAGGAACCTTGGACATGGAAGTCACCTTTAAACGTCTTGCAAGGTCTTTAGCGTGCAAGACATTGGCAAGCTTTGACTGGCCATATGCAGATAAGCTGTTGTACCTATAAATTGTCAATTCACAAAGAGGTAATTAGGATAACGCGGGACGAGACATTTACAATTCTTCCTTCCGTCCTTCTTCCTTGTGCTGTTTTCTTCATGGTTTCCAGCAATAGATGTGTTAGGAGGAAGTGTCCTAACAAGGGAAACAGATTTTCTTCATTGCACTGTTCTGTCATTTTCTTTCCTTCTTGCTTGTTTATACTTCAAATCATTGCTTTGGAAATTTCAAACAATCAAGTAGGCATCTAACCATTACTATGTCTCTTTTCACGAAACCTTACCTACGTGGTTTGTGGCGAGCTGAAATTCTATTCCATCTTTTGAAAGCATGAAGGGTGTAGCCATGATTCATGCATTGTTACTTTAAAAAGTACATATTCCTCTTAAATAATTTTCAAAGCTAACAAACATTAGCATACACTGGCAAATACACTTACATGAGGATGTTGAGTGGAAGACCAGAGGATATGAAATCAGCAGCAAATTTCCTCACTGATGCCAATGAACTCAGATCTAATTCCATTGCATCAATTTTGGCATTGGGATTTCTCTTAGCTATTGTGTCTTTAACTTCCCTCCCAGCAGTCATATTTTTGACCGCCATAACTACATGGACACCGCGCAGTGCAAGAACTCGTGCAGTTTCAGTGCCAATACCACTTGATGCCCCTGATGCAATTTCATCACAAATTTTATCCTCATTTCACACTAATGATTTTTATGTTGGTGAAGCTTTAACAAGCGCAGTGAAGTATATCCAAAAACATAACATCTCCAAACATATTTATTTGCAGATATAAGAGTAATTATTCTTTCCAATAATTAAAAGAAAAGAGAGAGAGAGAGAGAGAGAGAGAGAGAGAGAGAGAGAGAGAGAGAGAGTAGATTTTACGAAAATTTCTAAACCCAAAATAAAAAAAAGCAAGGACCTGTGACGACGGCGGTTAGACCAGTGCCATCAATCCCTTGTGTAACTTCTTCAGCTGTAGAAGAAGCTGAAAACCCAGACGCCCCTTTCCTGCTAAACAACCACATTTCCTGCTAAACACAGCTCCCCACGCTCTATTTTTCTTGTTGGATTAAATGGAAATGCAATCAATTTTTTTTATTATAATATCAAATTTAGCTATTAATATTTACTTTTTCTTTTTCCAATTTGCCTCTAAATTTTTAGCTAAATTTTGTGATTTTTTTTAAAGTGCCAAATTTAACCGTTAACTTGAATTGATTTTTTAACATAAATATAGATTAAAACATTAAAATTTTAAGCATAACAGTTTACATGATAATTTATATGTACTTAATGCCTTTTTAAAAAAAATTCTTTTATGAACTTTTATTTTCAAAATTTTAATTTATTTAGTGATATAACATATAAAACAATTAGTATTATATTAGCATGAATTGTATGTAGGCTATCGTAAGGGCTGCGATGCCAACTCATTAAAAAAATTAATGTTTTAGTTAACATTTCTATTCAATAAAAGCAATTTGATTTTTTTTAAGTTATCGATCAAACTTAACTAAAAAAATGAATAAGAACCAAATTGACAAAAAATTTAAACATTAAAAGCTAAATTTATCATATCTTTTTTTTAATAATCTTATTATAGATTCTGATCACATTTTTAATATAATGCCTAGAACTACTCATAGTCCTTTTCAATCCATAAATAGGAGAATAATGCGGTTTAACGCACTCAAACCCACATCCTCCTGTACTGGCAATAATGCTAATCTCATTCGAGCTAATATGCCATTCTTTTTTAATATATTATATCCATGGAAAATGATTGTATGAAATATTAACGCCACGTCATCTGTATCCCTTTTCCAATAGTTTAATGCCACATTAACATTTTTATCTTAAAAAAAAATTAAATCCAAACGAAAATCCTAAAATTCAAAATGAAACTACTAATATGCCATTAAACCATTAGAAATGAATAATATATTTGTTTCATACAATCCTTTCTTATATATCCATATATTATTATTTAATTGTATAGTTTACATGGTGTATCTAATTGACATAATCCTAATTACTAAAAACTCATTCTATTTATTTACTATGAGATTATTTTTATCTTTTTTTTTATTTCATTATATTGTAATCTTTAAATTTCAATTTTATTATTTCACTCAAACTCTTATTTAATTTTTTATATACTTTTTTATAAATATATATTACTTTTATTTTTTTTATTTACATCGAAAGTGTATTATTGAGATATGTCAAGCACCCAAATCCAATAAAGCTCAAATATAAGATCAAGAAGAATTAAAAAAGAAGAAGAAGAATATTAGCTAACCTATTCCCATGAATTGAACTTAAAATAGTTATTATTGCATCGTTGGATGTTTTTACTATAACTAATACATATTAGTATCTATCATTTTGATGTATCATTTCGAATTTAAAGATGTTTTTGTAAAAAGAAAAATTATATATATATAAATATTTATAAATATTAAATGTGATTAAATAAATGAGGTTAAAATAAAGTTGAATATTTTAAGGGTTTTTTTCTCTTGTTTATTTGTTCTATAAGTTGTTTACTTCTTTTATTGCTTATTAAATTTTTTTTCTATTTTAAAGTTTAAAGTTGCTAAACTTTACATTGGATAAAGTTTGAAGTTTAAAGTCAACTTTTACAATTAAATATTATTTTTATTATTATTTATTACTTTAAATAATGAAAAAAATTAGTAATCTTATATATTTTTTGAACATTTTTATGCATCAATCATTCCACAATGTCTTAGTTATGTAATTAAAATGAACTGATACAATGTATACATATTAAAACTTTCACCAAGTGATGGAAACTACGAGCATATGAATCGTTTTCCTCTCCTTTCCCATTTTGTACTTCTATTAGTGAAATCCATTCTTGCAACCGTCTTTAACATATCGTATTCTTGACCGCATCTTCCTGGCCAATCTGAGTTCGCCGGAGTCCCCATATTTATTTCCTCCAATCTCCACTATATTTTTCAACATTTCCCTCCGATTTCAACCAGATCTTTCACTGTCAACTTTAAATAGCTAGTGTCTATCCACAATAGCCAATTCTGTAAATTAGGTTTTTCCTCAACATGGGTGGATCTTGTTTTGCGCTATGTGCAATTAGTTAGATATTCTATTTTGATTAATGGAATAAAGCAGGGGCTTATAATTTTGACGAGAGGTCTAAGAAGGGGGATCCATTGAGCCCTTTTCTGTTTCTTTTTTGTGTCGAAGGACTTTCTTCTCTGTTGCAGGTGGATCAGGACCGATAGTCTCCCATTTATTCTTTACGGACAAAATTTTAATTTTTGGTGAAGCTACTTTGGTAGAGGTACGACACATTAAAAGTATTCTCAATGAATATGAAGGGTGTTCGGATCATGTAGTTAACTTTGATAAGTTTCTTATTTGCTTCAGTCCCAATATTGATGCTATGGCGCAAGATTATATGTTGTTGGAGTTGGGAGTTCGACGTTCAGCCGATTTAGAGTAATATCTTGGTATGCCGATTATGGTGGGGCAGAATAAGAAGGTGGCATTCTATACCATTAATGGATTTAGGGTGGGATTGCCAAGTGGAGGAAAAGAGGTCTTTATAAAGTTAGTTCTGCAATCCATTCCGACATACATTATGTGTCACACCTGATTTTTAAGAGAGGTTCAAAATTTAGATAAGAGTTGGGAGTTAATTGAAAGAAACTGTAGGTTTGGTGACCTCAACAGTAAAATTTAAAAATTTTAGTGGCCGAATGGCAAATAGTTGACTTTTAATTCTGGTTCAATTATGTTGGAATTGACTGGTTCCTAAGTGGGAAACATAATGATGTCAACCATTGGTTTTGATAGGATTTTTAGTTGACCGTGCGTGTAAGATTATTTATAGCTGAGAAGTGTTATTACAGGGGGAAATTCTTCTCAATTTTATTTCAGTTTCTTCTCCTCTTCATCTTTTTATTTAGCTATTCCGAGGAAGAAAAAGTTTAAGGAAAGCTCTGCATGAAGTGATGAATACGAGGGTTGATTATGAAAGGATGGAAATCTGATGAGCTAGTAAAGTTCCTAATCTTTTAGTACTCGTGGATTTGAGAAAAAAAGTTGAGAGTTTCGACAAAATTTAAAAGGTTTCTGTAAGTTTCTGGATTTTGGATTTTAAATCATGAATGCCTTCAGGTTAACTGTATATTTTTTGTTGTCATACTTAGCTAACTAGGATGGAGGAGACTGGTTGTTGGAAAAGCTAAGCTAGTGGGGAGGAATGGCAGTAGGTGAGTTCCTGTACTCAACTACTTTGGTGTTGTTCTAGTTGTTGTGCTGTTTATGTGTTTTGCGTTAAGTTCAATTTGAGTTCTTTGAATATATATGGTTGTTGTTGACTGGAAAGGTTATGCATGCATATGGTTGTGCACTTATATGAGTGTTTGAAAAATGTTCTTTGAATACTTGATATGGTTGTGTATTGATGAACTGACATGTGGCATACTCCATGTTATAATAGTGAATGTAATGTTTTGCATGAAATGTATGTTTATAAAATGTAGAGTACGGAGGGAATTATTTGACGGAATAGTTGAAAATAGGAAAATTGACATAATGGAGGAATGAAATGATTGAATGGGAATTGGAGTCACTGCAATATGAAATGGCTTGACATTATTGGTGAACACTTAGGTGTTTGAATTAACAAAGGGGATTTAAGAAGGCTTGATTCGTTAAATGATCTACCGACTAGAGCAACATCATGGAAATGATCTATTGGCTTTATGGAGCGGCATCATGGAAGTGATCTATTGGCTCTACCAAGTGGCATCATAGGAATGATCTATTGGCTTTACGGAGTGATACCATGGAAATGGTCTACTGACTTTCTGGAGTCAAAAATTCATGGCTAGCCATGACATGATCTAGTGAGAAACAAGTCTACGCTTATAGAAAAATGAAGTTCGCCAGGACAGTAAACATGAAAGCCCGTTAGGCATATATGTGAAATCCACTATGTGACTCGCGTGATGAAAAGTCCATCGTAACGGTTATGACGTGTATGAGAGTGTCGACAAGCTTTCACATAAGAGGCTTCGCCAAGATGTAAAGGCAGGAGAAGTGTGTAAAAGCATCTTGTATGTGGGTATACATGGAAAAAAAAGGGGTTTTCTTTTAGAGTAATTGCAAATATGTATCCGCCGTTAAGAGTCTGCCAGAGGTAACGAATAAGCAAACATTAGCTATGAGAAAGGGAGACAATTCTCTAGATTCTATTTCTAAGTGTTTCTTGACACAAAGGGTCATTAGAAAAGGGAAGTTCGCCATGGACAATCTTAAGTGGAATGTTCGCCAATGACTATCTATTTTGTAATGTCCATAAGGGACTAACGAATGAAAATGAGGACTATCTAGTGTTGGGAAGTTTGCCTTATACGATCTAATGAGGAGATAATCCGCTAAGGATTGTCTATTACTAGGAAGTCCATTAAGACTATCTGATTAATGGAATACCTTTTCGGGCTATCTTGAAAAGGAAAGTCCAGTAGGACTATCTTACAAGTACAATTTTGCAAGAAAAGTGTGGTGCTTAAAGTATTCGCCAAATCTTATATTCAAAGGCCACATACGAGGATGTAAGTAAAAGAGTTTCCTCTGGAAGGGTATATGCACAAGCTAAGTTATAGGAAATTAAATTTTGGGATAATATAGTAAGTCAATATTGAGTTTCACTGTGAAATGAAGGAAACCAGGGTAAGAATCCATCTTATTGGTGAAACACTTGCAAGTCCGTCGAAGTTAATCGACAATCGGTATATTTGTTGGTGTGACTGTTTTTTGATGAGTCTAACCAGTGAGGTAGAATAAAAGTCTGGGACAGAGCTTGAAAAGTCAAGTCTTGAAAAAAGGTTGTTAGAGAGAGTACTATTCGTTCAAGAAGGATGTATAGACGTCAACCATGCTAGATAAATTGTGAAAGCTTATATGAAACTCAGAGAGTTATTTATGTGTATAAATTCTTGTCACTTGTAATATTAAGATTTATTATTCCATAATTTATGTATGGGATTTTACTAAGTTCATTCAAACTTATGAGTGATGTGCTTTGATTGCATGATCAAATGCTAACATAGGATTACTAGGAAGAGACCAAGCCAAATCTTGCAGAATCCAAGTGGATGTTTTGTTGCGGTGTCATGCATATAGAGGGCTGCCCTTAGAAGCTACTCCTCGAGGTTTTAATAAGTGTAAATAAATCTAATCTAAGTTTTAAGTACATAGTAGATATATATATTTATGCCTAGTAAAGTAAAAATGATTGTAAAAACTATAATAAACTTATTTTGTTACTCGTAAAATAAGAAGTTTTATTAGATGTTTATTCCTAGAACGTGTTCGATAACTAATAAATTGAAATAAATTTATATGGTAAATAAAGATTAAGTTTGACATTTTTTAAGTTGGTAAATAAGTCAAGTTAGAAATGTTGTTAGGTAATACAGTTTTAATTATGACATTTGGTACCCGGACTCGGCGGTCGGGTCAAGTGAAGGGTGTTACATTATGTCTTATTTTCTACTACTTAATTCTTTTTGCAAGGAATTGGAGTCAATATTGGTCGTTATTGGTGGTAGAAATCCCACACCAAACAAGGAATTCATTGGTGTGCATGAGAGACTCTTTGTGCTGCGAAGGAGGTCAGAGGTATAGAGTTTCATAATTTTGCCAAGTTCAATATCATGTTGTTGGCCAAACAGGGTTGGCGATTAGCGTGTGATCCTTTATCTTTAATGGCACAATTTCTTAAAGAAAAGTGTTACCCACATGCATAACTTCTAGAATCAAATTTGTGGAATCAACCTTTGGTTATTTGATGAAGCATATGGTTGACAAAATGACTCCTTTCCAAAAGAATCAATTGACAGGTGGGTGATGGTACGATGATCTCTATTTGGGACATGCCATGACTCTTAAGTGATAGGCCTTGTGTAACACCCTTCATCCGTATCCAGCTCCGGGACAGGGTTCGAGGCGTTACCGGACTTAAACATTCACAAACATACAAAACTGGGTTACCAAATTTCGCCTAAAATTAAAAATTTTCAAACACATGCATATTGTCCCTTCTACAGGCCTTCGAAGCCTATAACATACATCGGGGTGGTTCGGGACTAAACCGAGAACTTTCGAAAGTCTTTGGGCAACTTAAAAATTTTCTAACTTTGGAGAGTCACATGCCCGTGTGGTTGCACACGTCCGTGTGGCTTGGGACACGGCCGTGTGGCTTGGGACACGGCCGTGTCCTTATCCCGTGTAACTCTCTGTTTATGACGTCAGCAACCGTTTAAGGGCACATAGCCAAGGCACACACCAGTGGCCAGAGGCCGTGTCCTCCATACGGCTGAGACACGGCCATGTTTCTACCTGTGTGGTCAAGAATTAGGCTAATTTCCAAGCCTTTTTGTCATCTTTACATACACACAAATACAAGATTTCAATGGCATTCATCATGTACATATGCCATATACTTCTCATACATAGTGAGCAAGCACAATCACATAACCACATCACAAGACATTAACATATGTCATTATAAGCCATATCTCATGGCTATAAACAACAAATCAATATAAACCAATACCTTTGGCTAATCACAACAATAGTCATCATAGAAAAACTAAGCCCCTATACATGCCACTCATTTGAAAACATTTAACATACACATATCAATACTCCACGGATAATGGCTCGATAGTGTGATGCTGCCTCCTCCAACCTTGAGCTGACCTGAAAAAATTAAAAGAAATGAAAAGGAGGGAGTAAGCTTTACGCTTAGTAAGCTCGCATGAAAATAATAAGCAATGCGATAACATGCTATTTTCATTTATTTATTTATTTATTCAAATTCTAGCTAAGCTGTTTTCCCAAGTCATATTTATTAAATTATTTACATCCGGGGCTACGGAACTTCAAATTAAGATTCGTTAATTTTCCAGAAACTAGACTCATATCTCGTCTTATCATAAAATTTTCAGAATTTTTGGTCTAGCCAATAAGTACAATTTTTTATTCAATGTCTCCCCTGTTTCACTATTTGATAGCTTCAACCTTTCTTCACTAAAATTTATTTATCTCATAGTACGAGACTCGGATAATGTTCTCATCTTTTTATCCTGAAAGTAGACTCATTAAGGATTTTAGTCATATAAATTTTAACTCATAATTATTTTTTAAAAATTTATAGTGATTTTCCAAAGTTAAGACAGGGGAGTCTGGAATCACTCTGACTTTGTCTCACAAGAATTCAAATATCTCATGATACAGAATTCTTTTCTTTCACTGTTTTCTTAATGTGAAACTAGACTCATTAAGATTTAATTTAATATTTTATTAAGCTTCTAAATCAATTTCCACAATTTTTAGTGGATTTTCAAAGTCAGACTAATGCTAATGTCCAAATCTGTTTTGGTACAATATAATGATCACTATCATAAGATGATTTCCAACTATCATGAACTTACCATTTCATGGATCCCTTACTCATTTTTTTCACAATGGAGCTCAATATAAAAGTTATTATTTCTCATGGGCATACTTAGTCATACATTCCAAGTATAGGATAATTCTCTATCACATGCACGCAATCATCAAATTAGTCTCATGACAATGCACCATGTAAATTTGTCTTAGAAGAGCTCATCATTTATCATTTCATTGATATACATCATATTAATCCTATTGAGTTTCTAGGAAATTCCAATGGATTATCCATTTACCGTCAATTCATAAGAATGATCATTTCATGTATGCACTCTTGCGAACCTCACATCTTACGGCGGGATTACCAGTCCAGACTAAATCCCCCGTATTGTAAACTCATAAGGTGATGTCGGGATTACCAGTCCAGGCTAAATTCCTTATTGCGACAAACACCCTTACTGAGTTCAGATCTAAATTGCCAGTCCAGGTTAAATTCAGACCCTAATCGGATTACCCGTTCGGGCTAAATCCAATGCACATATATTCTTCGGGAGGCTCGATCATCCAAAGGAACACCCGTCCTGGCTAGATCCTTTTCATAATTGAGAACAACGGATTACCCGTCCGGGCTAAATCCTTTCTGCAACACATGTAGGATCTCAATTTGCTTGTAAATCATGGTTTATCCATCAAATTCCCTCTTTAAACCTCAACCAATACATTTTTTGACAAATCATTTCCAAAGATGCATTTTATGTAATTTCATGCCATAAATAAATGCACTTATCATGCACTCATAAATCATACAATTAGGGATGTTACGAGTTTACTTTAAGTTATCCAAACTTACTTGTCGAAATCTCGTCAAGTAAAACTGTGTAGCAATTCATAGAACCCGGGTAATAGTAATTTAACACTCAATTCATGTAACAATAATTTGCCATTCAATTTCACATGACACAACAAGCATTACATTTTTCCATATCATACACACCATCCATCAACTTCTCTTAAACATATTAAATCATACAATTTATTCCATATCAATAGAGAATTACAATTCATGCATGGTATTACATCATTATTAACACATGAACTTACCTCGATCTAGAAACGATAATTTACCATTTTAGTCCATAACCTCGTATTTTCCCGATTTAAGCCCGAATCTCAATTTCCTTGATCTATAATATCACATTTAGCCTAATAATTAGTCACATTATTCATACGGGTCCAAAAATCATATTTTTACAAATTTGCATTTTGACCCTTAAACTTTTGCATATTTTCACTTTTTCCCCAAGGCTCGAAAATTAAAATTCATCCTATTTTCTTATGTATTATGACATGAAAATCATTTTTCCATTCTATGGAAACATCAAATTCTCACTCTAACATGTACTTATGAACATTAGGTATTTTTACCGATTATGTCATTTTACTCGTTTTCACGTAAAATCGCTTAGCAAAAGGTGTTTAACACAATTTCAAGCGTTATATTCTACCATTAAACATCAAAATACATGCATATCATTCATGGTCAAATTTTTAAACACAAACCCTAGCTCAAATAAATGGTAGAAATAGCTAGAACATGTTACGGGAACTTCAAAAATGTAAAGAACATTAAAAACGGGGCTCAAAATCACTTAAAAATGAGCTTGGAAAGCTTGAAAAACCTAGCCATGGTGTTTTTCATGAGACATTCAGCCATGAGGAAGAAGATGAGCAAATTTGGCTTATTTTGGCATTTTTAATTCATTTAATTACCAATTTACTAAAATGCCCTTAATGAAAAACTTTTAAAAACCTATCATACCATGTCCATTTTTGTCCACAAACTTAAAAATGGTCTAATTACCATTTAAGGACCTGTAATTTAAAAACTCATAACAATTAGACACTTCTAATATGTAGAACTCAACTTTTACACTTTTTACAATTTAGTCATTTTGACCAAATTGAGTGCCCAAACGTCAAAATTTTCGAACGAAATTTACACGATATCATTCCGTGAAATTGTAGACCATAAAAATATAATAAAAATGAAAATTTTCTCATTGAATTTGTGGTCCCGAAACCACTGTTCTGACTACGCCCAAAATTAGGATGTTACACCTTGCATAGTTGAATCCTCAAGGGTTACTGGTGCTAAAAAAGTTACGAATTTAATCCACAATTCTATTAGTACTTGGAAAGCAGATGTGGTGCAGGCATTGCTTACTCACCAGGAGGCTAGGAAAATTCTTAGCATTTGGTTGGCATATAATTGTTCAAATGATAGGCTGCAATGGTTTTGTTGCACCCAGTTCATTTAAACCGAAAAATTTGGAACAATTTCAGGGTTAACTTGAAAGAAATCGTAAGCTGGCAGTCTCTACTAAAAAATCAAAGAAATATAAAGGCTGATTTAGAAATAGTTGAATTCCAAATCTAGTTTGGTTATATTAAAACCAATTGGTTCCTTAGTGGGAGACATAATGATTATTAACGGATGGTCTCTATAAGGTTGATAACTGAGCGAGAAGGGCTATAAATACCTAGGAAATGACTTCTTGAGTAGAGAATTCTTTTTATTACCTGCTTCACTTTCTTCATCTTCTTCCCTGGTTGCTTCAAAGAAGAGATAATTATGAGAAGCTCTGCATGGAGTGGTGATTGTGAGGGTTGAGTCAAAAAAATTGAGAATCCACTGAACAAGTAAGGTATTAAGACCTTTGGTGTTGCAAATCTTTTTGACTTGAAGAGGGATGCTTATTTTTGTACTCACATAATGCTTTTCTCATCTCATCTGTCAATGTAGACTTTTTTACACGTTCCAAATGGGAAGCCATGGAGGAAAAGATTATATGAATTACAATATTTTGATACGTACATGTGTTTATTTATAATAAAATTTTTAATCTATCCAATGAATATATATGTATTGGATTTTGAAACCATTAACTCTTTTTTCTTTTTGGTTACATGAACCAATTAATTAACTCTTTTTTTTTGTTACATGAACCAATTAACTTTAATCATTTCACCTACATGCATATTGGATTTTGACAAAAAAACCTATGCATAAAGTATGAAATATTCTTTAAATTAATAAATATTAATGTATCGATAAAGTAATAAATTTTTCATATATCGATAAACTAATAACCTTGATAAAATAATAATTTTTTGAGTCCTTATAGATCGAGATTTGAGCTAATCGGGGGATAATTGAGGAAAATTTAAATTTGCAAGTTAATCCTTGATGTTTTGTGTATTGCTGATTTTGTCAGGTAAGTTCATATGGGGCTTACTTTATTAATTCACGGTATGTTTGTATTATTTTTATTTGCTCTTTAGTTTTAAATATGAATAGATGCGTGATATCGAGTGGATGTGAAATTGTTATGTGATCGGATGATATGTATATAATGATGTTATAATATTTAAAATGTATTTGAATTGCTATTTGAATTGTGAAAAGTGTGTATACGGTTATAAGAATTTAAAATAGTACAAATTGTTGAAATTTGTCCCAATGAACCTAATAAAGTCTTGCGCACAAGGTTATAGGTCAATTCTGATGATTTTTGAGATCTAACATTTGTCGTGGACTCGAAGAGACATGTGACACAGGTTTAGCTTGGTTGAGTAACTTACTATTGTTTTAAAGGTTTAGCCAGATGTGTAGCCTTACATGTATATTTTTAGTTGGCCAAGCAAATTGATTTGTCTTCAAAGGTTTAGCCCGGACGGGTAACTTGACATGATTATATATTTTTAACTCGAATGAGCAATTGATATACCAAAGATACATGTGACCTGGTTTAGCTTAGATGAGTTACCTGATGTCGTTTTGAAGGTTTAACCTGGACAAGTAACCTAACACGATTATACATTTAGCTCGGACAAGCAATTGATAAATCAAAGATACTTAGGATACAAATTTAGGTCAGACGAGTAATCTGATGTTGTTTTAAAAGGCTGAGGTTGGATAGATAACCTAACGTATACTTATAAATACATTCAGCTCGGATAACAGGGGTAACAATATAATTTTGCATGATATGGTTTTTTTTTTATATTTTAAATGGTTAAATGTTGAATTGATTATGCATATAGTAATGAAAAGTTGATATTGGATTGAACTGATTTGAAATTTTTAAAATGTATAGTTTGAAATGTGTTTGAACATGTTTTATATAGGGTTGGAAGTGTACAAATGCACTAAAGGTGCAAACGGTAGGGAGGAGTTATTATGAACTTGGTTGATATGTTTATAAAATGTAAATGTGAGAACAACATGAAAATAGTTTGTATGGTGGCACATGATTGTGATTTGAATACTTTGATCTGTGCCAATGTACTAACTTGTGGTTGCTTTGTGGACTTGTACAAGAATGCTTAAGTATGTTAAAGAATTATCATGTTATGCTATATTGAATTATTGTATGTATATAAGTGAGTTGCTTTATAAAGGTTTGATGTTTGAGTAAACTAACACTTTGGTCATTTTATGGAAATGAATATGAAAGTACAAGTATGCCAAGAATGCCATTAACTACCAAATTGATTTAATTGCTTAAATTATTTTGAGTGTAACACCCCTTACCCGTACCCGAGACCAAGATAGGATACGAGAAATTACCGAACACATACACAGTCATTCATGCCAAAATTGGGCCATAAAATTTTTGTCCAAATTAAAACTTTTCAAACACATGTATATCGTCCCTTATACGGGCCTTCGAGGCATAAAATATACATCAGGGTGGTTCGGGACTAAACCGAGAACTTTCGATAAACTTTGGACGACTTAGCAAATTTCTTAGTTTGGAGAGTCACACGCTCGTGTGTGTTGAACCGTGTGGTCACACACGCCCATGTGGCTTGGGACACGCCCATGTCCTCAGCCTGTGTAACTCTCTGTTTGTGACATTAACAAAACAATTTGAACCACACGGCCAAGCTGTAACATCCCGAAATAGGGCCTAGTAGGAATAGTGGTTTCGGGACCACAAATATGACACCAAAATATTTATTTTATGATTATTATGAGGCCTAGAATATGAGTATATGCATGTGTTAAAGTTTCATGAAGAAATTCTAAGCATAAGGTGTCCAATTGGAAATTAGGGACTAAATTGAATAAATTGTAAAACTTGGATTCTAGAAGGAATTTGTATGAAATTGCTTTAGATTATGAATTAGTAGGTCTTGGGTAGTAATTTTCCTAAATTCTAAATTTTTGGACAAAAATAGGCTTGCATGGAGGAAATTTTAAGAAAGGGCATAAGGGCATTTTGGTCATTAGGCTTTTTAATGAAATAAAATGGGAAAAATGAACCAAAATCAGCTCATTTTCTCCTTCATCCATCTGAATTTCAAAGGTCACCATAGCTAGGGTTTTCAAGCTTTCCAAGCTAAATAGTAAGTGCTCCCAAGCCCCGTTTTTCATGTTCTTTGTATTTTTGAAATCCCGGTAGCTTGCTCTTCCTATTTCTACCCATATTTTATGCTAGAGTTTATGTTAAAAAATTTATCCATGCATGATTTATTGGTATTTTGATGGATTATGGAGGAATATGAAAGATTAATGTGTGTTAAACATCTTTTCTAAGTTGGTTTTCATGAGAAACCCTTATAGGGACTATTTTACAAAAGAGGTAAATGTGTGGTAGAAATGGGGAAGATAATGAAAAATGTGGGTTTCCATAAGAGAGAAAAAATGTTCGGTTAGCTTGGGTAAGATAGAAATTGCATGTGTTTCATTATACGAGCTTAGGGACTAAATTGTCAAAATGTCAAAGGTTAGGGGCAAAATGGTCAATTGGATCGGGGGTGGATGTTAAACTTGAAATGTATTATGTGGGGTATTAATGAGTTAATTTTGCTGTGATAGACCCCGAGGAACAAGTTTCGGAGGTAAGGTTTCGGAATAACCGAAACACAATCCCGAAAAGAATACCAGGTAAGTTCGGATAACTTAAAGTAAACCCCTAATATGCATAATTGTATGATTTATGAATGTATGAAATTTTCATTTATTGATAGTATGAAGATGCATGAAATGCATCTTTGGTAATGACTTGTTGATAATCATCTCGGTTGAGGTTGATAAAGGGGATTCGATGGATAAACCCTGATTGATATGTGTAACGAGATCCTGCATGTGTTGCAGTAAGGATTTAGCCCGGACGGGTAATCCGTTGATCTCAATTATGAAAAGGATCTAGCCTGGACGGGTGTTTCTTGAATGATCGAGCCTCCCAAAGAATATATATGCATTACAGATTTAGCCTGGACGGGTAATCTGATTAGGGTCTGAATTTAGCCTGGACTGGTAATTCAGATCCGAGCTCATTAATGGTGTTGTCGCTATAAGAGATTTAGCCTGGACTGGTAATCTCGACATCATCTTACGAGCTATGATATGTGGGATTTAGCCTAGACTGGTAATCCTGCTATATGATGTGAGGTTCGCGGGAGTGCATATATGGAATGATCATTCTTATGAATTGATGGATAATGGGTATTGCATCGAGATTTCCTAGAAACTTAACGACATTAACATGGGATATACATATATAAATGAAATGTTGAATGATGAGCTCATCTAGTTAGATTATATGATACATGATTATGTGACTAACTCATTGATTGAGTGCATGTGATAGGAAATCATTTCATAATGGATGATTTCATGAATTAAGTATGGATGTATGCTAATTACTCGATAAGTTTACTTTTCGGTTATTTGAGCTTACTAAGCATGAAAATGCTTACCCCCTCTTTTTTCCCTATTTTACAGAGCTCGAGGACTCATAAAGATTGGAAGACGATTGGAGAGTCAACACACTATCAACTAGTCAAGCTTTGGTATAATGACACTTCTATTTTGTTAATGGCATGTATAGGGCTTTGAGTATTTTGTCATATGAGTCATTTGAATTGCCAAATGAAGGCATGTAAAGATGCATTCATCTTTTTGTACAAGGCCATGGAAATTGGCATATTTGAAAGTAGGCTATGACCTGCCTTTATATGCATGTTTATGCTCCATTATGATGGGTTGCTTCAAGTGGCAATGAGTTCAAAAATGAGCCAAGTTTTGAATGTGTTACAATAACATAAGAACCCATAAATACTAGATGGGAAATAACCCTTTTGAATGAAACCAATGATATGAGGTTTCCATACAATTAATTTCATCAAGATCATTTACAAGTGTTTAATCATGTTTTACTTTGAATTTGGTATCTTTTAAGAAAAAGAAGTAGAAAGGGGGTGATTAAAGGCTTGGTAAATAGCCTATTAAAGTCCACATGGTTAAATGCACGGGCGTGTGTTTATGCCGTATGTGACACACGGCCTATCCTCATGGGCGTGTGGTATGGTCGTGTGTCCCTTGCACCTAAAACTTTAAGTCAAATTAGCACACGGGTAGGACACACAGGCATGTGTTTGGGCCGTGTTAATTTACATAATGCTCAAGTTTTAGATACAGGGTGAGCCCACGGGTGTGTGCCTTGGCTGTGTCTAAAAGTCAGTGTTGCCCATGGGTTAAAGGCATGGACATGCCTCAGACCACACGGGCGTGGGTGATCATACGGCCCCTCATGTACGGGCGTGTAACACTTCTAAATAAGGAAAATTTTCTAAAGTTATGGAACGTTCCCGGTCCTAACCCGAATCATCTCTCTGTATATTTAAGGCTTTGGAGGCCTATTAAATGGACGAGATGTGAATGCTTGTAAGTTCCATTTCGGAGCTAAACCTAGTGAGTCGAGTCAGCATGTTTTACGTGAAAAGTTTCGGTAATGCCTCGAACCCTATCCCGGTGCCGGATACAGGTGAGGGGTGTTACACAGGCCACACGCCTATGTGCTAGGCCGTGTCTTCCACACGGCTGGGACAGATGGCCGTGTCTCTGCCTGTGTGGCTAACACTTAGGCTATTTGCCAAGCCTTCATGTTTCCCATAAACCCTTACAACCTGATACACATCAAACTCACAACTCATGGCATCATTTTAGTGATTAAACACCCTCTATTAAGACACATTCAACATTAGCTCGTCATTATACATATTTTCCACCTACTCATGATAAACTAGTCTAGCCATATTATTACACATTCATTTGACCTTGTCATCTCATTAATCACTTATACCATTAAACTATGGTTACTAACTTATACATCAAACATCCATGTTCAAGGCACTATCATCTTATTACCATATTACACGTTTAATTCATGGTCATGACCATCTTGATTGGTCATAAAACATGCATTCAACACACATGACATATTACCAACCATGCATGACAAACAAACATATTATATCATCACATCATATGCATTAAAACGTAACATGATTAGCTAGATTTACAAACCATAATCAATATAAGCCACCTCTCATGGCCATATACAATAGCTCGATATAGGCCAATACATTTAGCCAAATCATAATAACACATGTCATAGAACTAGGTCCCTATACATGCCACTCACTTGATATTTCTAACATATGTATCAATACTCCAAAGGTATTAGCTTGATAGTGTGATGCTGCCTCTGATGATCTCCAACCCCGACCCGATCTGACAACACTAAAAGAAATGGAAAGGAGGGAGTAAGCTTTACGCTTAGTAAGCTCGCATGAAAAATAATAAGCAATGTATTAACATGCTATTTTTCAATTTTTCTCTACTTATTCAAAGTCTAGTTAAGCTGTTTTCTCGAGTCACGATCACTAAATTATTTATATCTGGAGCTACGGGACTCCAAATTGAGAACTGCTAATTTTCTCAGAAACTAGACTCCAAATAAGTACAGTTTATTCTTTAAAGTCACCCTTGTTTTGCTGTTCGACAGTTTCGACCCCTCTGCATTAAAAATTAATTATCTATTCATACAAGATTTGGATAATGTTCCCATTTGTTTCTTTAAAAAATATACTCATTAAGGATTTTTAGCATATAAACTATAACCCATAATTATTTTTGTACAAATTTTAATGATTTTCCCAAATCAGAACAGGGGATTCCAAAATCATTCCGACTCTGTCTCACGAAAATTCAAATATCTCATAATATAAATTTATTTTGCTTACATCATTTCCTTTATATGAAAATAGACTCAATAGTATTTTATTTCATATCTTGTTCAACTTCTAATTCGATTTCCACCATTTTTGGTGATTTTTCAAAGTCACACAACTACTGCTGTCCAAAACTGTTTTATTACTAAATTTCACTCTTTCATGTTTTCTTTGTAGTAACTTTCATTGTAACACTTACTCCATATCAATCTTACCAAAGTTTGATCACATATCGAGTACATTTCTCATAAGTTTACACACATGAACCTTCACTTATTCATCACATAGTCATATTCAATTACACCTAGTTATTTCTCGTTGAATACATCTGTAACATCCTAAAATAGGGCCTAATTGAAATAGTGGTTTCGGGACCCCAAATCCGACATAAGAAAACTCATTCTTATTATATTTTTATGTTCTAGATTTCGTGAAAATCTCATTCAAAAATTTTGACGTTTGGGCATTCAATTTGGTCAAAAGGACTAAATTGTAAAAAGTGCAAAAGTTGAGTTCTACATGCTAGAGGTGCCCAATTGATATGAAATTTTATATTGGATGCCCTTGTATGGTAATTAGACCATTGGTTAATTTTTTGGACAAAAATAGACATGAAATGGGTGAAATAGAATATTTTTAAGTTAGGGGCATTTTGGTCTTTTAGTAATTACAATAATAAAAAGGGAAAATAGGCCAAAATTCATGCCCATCTTCTTCATCTAGCTGAAAATACCATGTAAGCCATGGCTAGGGTTTGGTTCAAGCTTCCAAGCTCATTTGTAAGTGATCCCAAGCCTCGTTTTTAATGTTCTTTACATTTTTGAAGTCCCGGTAACCCGATTTACCTATTTCTACCATTATTTTGAGCTAGGGTTTATGTTTAAAAATTTACTCATGAGTGACATGCTGGTGTTTTGAGGTTTAATGGTAGATTATGCATGTTTATGGTTAGAGGAACGACTTTTACTAAGTGATTTTCGATTAAAATGTCCGAAAGGACCGTTTTGCTAAGGTTATAAAATTAGTCATAAAAGGGTGATTTAGTGGAAATTGGGGGCTGCTATAGTTATTAAAATGATTCGACTAGACTTAAAATGCAAGGAAATCGAATAAAAATCATTTTACGAGCCTAGGGGCCAAAGTGTAAATAAGGGAAAGTTTAGGGGTCAAAATACAAATGTGTAAAAGTATGGTTTATGGACCCACTTGAATAATGTGAGTAATAAATGAGCTATATTTATAATGTTAGATCAAGAAAACAAGATTCGGGCTTAGAACGAGGTTGAACGAGGTTAAGGACTAATTCAAAATAATTAGCCTTACTCGGAATCGAGGTAAGTTCGTGTGTCAATAATAATGCAATGCTTGTTTAAATTAAAAATGCCTTATTGTCGTTGTATGAATGGAATGAGTGAATACATTGAAAGATGATGGAATGAGTTTGTGATGTGAAAATATGATATGAAACGATGATGCATGAAATTCAAGAGAATAATGATACATGATTAGTAAGTACATAATTAATGTGACATTGTATGATATCTCTAATGCTTTGATATTATGTGAAATGTAAATATTTCATTTCTACTATGTATTATGTGTCTTGATGTTTCATGTATTATATGTTAATTGTTACCATGGAAACATGAATGATATTATGAGACATTGATAAACTTGATGAAAAGAGAAAATCCCGGTTGAATAAAAAATGATATCCGATGGATAAATCATTGTTTACATGACATGAGATCCAGCATGTGTTGCAGAAAAGGATTTAGCCCGGAGGGTAATCCGTTGATCTCAGTATAAAAAGGATCTAGCTCGGAAGGGTGTTCCTTAAGTGATCGAGCCTCCCGAAGAATATGGGTGCATTAAGGATTTAGCCCGGACGGCTAATTCGATTAAGGACTGAATTTAGACTGGACTAGTAATTCAGATCTGAACTTATGAGAGTGTATGTCATCGTAAGAGATTTAACTTGGATTGGTAATCCCGACAACACTCTGTGAGTTATGATACGGGGATTTAGCCTGGACTGGTAATCCCACCGTAATGAGTGAGGTTCACGGGAGTGCGTACTTGAAATGATCACTTACATGACTTGACGATAAATTTGATATCCATTGAGATTCTGAGAAATTCAACGAGTTTGATATGAGAAATGAAATAAAGAGTCCTCGCCATGATACATCATTCATATTATATGATACTATTATGATGCATATGAATTGTCATGTTTGGATGAGTGTTGTGCTAAATGATAGCACAGGTACGTACTCGAAACCCATGAACAGATGTTTGACTGTGAAATGAAATGAACTTGTGATAAGAATGCAAATGAATGAGTGATTCATATATGAATAATTTTTTTGCTGCACTAAAATAGTTTGGACAGTAGCAGTAGTCCTACTTTGAAAATCCACCAAAAATTGTGAAAGTTGAATTAAAGGCTGAATAAGATGTAGAATTAAAGCTTAATAAGTCTAGTTTTGTATAAAGGAAACTTTGTAAGCATAAGAATCTCACATTTCGAGATATTTGAATTCATGTGAGGTAGAGTCAGAATGAGTTTGGAATCCCCTATCCTGACTTGGGAAAATAACTAGAAATTTTACAAAAATAATTATGAGCTATAATTGATATTACTAAGTCCTTAATCAGTCTATTTTCAATGTAAATAGACGGTAGCATCGTCTGAGTTCGTACTATGAGATAATTGATTTTTAGTAAAAGAAGGTGTAACACCCCGAAACCGTGTCCGTCACCGGGGTCGAATACGAGGTGTTATCGGGCTTAATTCATCATTTATACAGCTCAAACAATTTATTTTAAAACTCCCAGACAAGCTGTCAATTTGCATTATAGTCACTTAAAAATTCGTATCTTGAGTTCTGAAACTTGAAATCAAATTTTGTAAATTTTTCCTGAAACTAGACTCATATATATATCTAATAAATTTTTTTTAGAATTTTTGGTTGGGCCAATTAGTACAGTTTATTTGTTAAAGTATCCCCTATTTCAGGGTTTGACTACTCTGACCTCTGAGCATTACGACTTAGATATCTCCCTACACAGGGCTTCAATGCCTATGCCGCTTGTCTCTAATGAAACAAGACTCAATAATGAATCTGCAAATATAAAGGATGACTTCTAATTATCTCTACAAAATTTATGGTGAATTTCCAAAGTCAGAATAGGGGATCCAGAAATCGCTCTGGCTCTGTTTCACAAAAATTTAAACATCTCCTAAAATATAGCTCATATGGTTGTTTCGTTTCTTCCATATGAAAATAGGAACATCCAGCTTCGATTAAATAATTTATTCATTATTTAATTCCATTTCTACTATTTTTAGTGATTTTTCAATTTCACATCACTACTGCTGTTTGCATCTATTATTAGAGTAAATTTTACCTATTAGAGTAATTTAACATACATATCCCCAAGTATGATCATGACTAGCCATACCAAAGGCTAATCATTACCAAACATTTCCTTACTACTCAATAACCATATCATGAGTGTAACACCGTAAATGATTAGCCATGACAAACGGCATAATAATCAAATAGACTTTAACTATTACTTATAACTAAGTATCATAAGACCAAATCCAACTTAACATTTATGCCATTTTCGCATGGCTAAAAGTATACATACCAAAGCTCAAACAAAACATAATAGCCCATACATGCCGAAATGTTCTCTTAGACCAACTAAGAAGAAGATACCAAAAAGTTGCAAGCTGGTGTGATGACTTCGACGATGGTCCCGAGCACACAAAAATGGATCAAAGGAACCTAAATAAGTGACAAATAAACACACCAAATGAGTATATAACTCAGTAAGTCATAAGCATTACACTGCCGTCCATTTATAAAGTATCATAAAAGAAAACAAATAATGCAAGATTAGGTACTCCATCCATACCGACTATGCTATAATTTCACGCACATTTATCATTACATGCTCTCAACTAGCCAAGCCTCCATTGACATCTCGTATGATATTCGATGCATTTCCACACATCATTTTATTTTTGTTTAGATTATACTAATAATAGCATTTCATCTATTCCACAATAATCTTATGTTCCTAACTTCAAATATAATCACCACATAGGTTCAAGACTTACCAAGCTCAGTTCCAAATATAAACATAACGTCTATTCCTCATGAACTCAAAGTATCTACTCATTCCGCTGTCCATGATCTACTCGATAAAGTCGCACACTTAACGTTAATAATTATTCGAAAATATATAGTAAGTCCGCACACTTAGTGCTTAATAATCAAACTCGCACACTTAGTGCTATACAATTAAACTCGCACACTTAGTGCCAATCTCATTATCGTAAATGTTTATACCCGTACACTTAGTGCCGAAATCAACAACTCAATACATCTCACTTCTTTTTACACTCGATAATTTTGTCACTACATGCATTTATATATCATTCCATTCGGCATAAGTACATAAGTATTATGATTATTTAAATCAATACAAAATATATGCTTAATAACTTACCTTGTGTTGGGTAAAACGGTTCCAACTCGGCTACTTGATGTTATTTCCTTTGCCTTTGCTTGATTCTCCTCCTTTAACTTCTTGAGCTTAATCAATAAATTAACTAGTTTAACCGTCTTGCTAAATATTTATATCAAAATATTAATGATTTCATATCATAGGAGATACATGACTAATTCTTATCTTCCTACCATATGTTTTTGAGCTATTCGGCTAATAACCATATGCTATCACCCTACTATCAATAATCCAATCACACATGCATATATATATATAATTGGACATTCGGCAACCACCCTTGCTAATTACTCATTTTTAGTCGATTATATATATAATCCAAAAGTAATATCACGAATGGGCATACATTTATATATATATATAGCTGAATGTGCAAAACTTAGACTCAACATCACCTATGCTCTTAATTTGATGGCCGAATATGCATATATATATGATATCAACTATACTATCATCTTTAATTCATCTAAACACAAAATTTCATCTCAAGAACACTTGACCGAATTTTTCCTAATCTAGCATGGCTTCACATCTATTTGTAACATCCTATAAATCCACATATACCACATTTCTACATAAATTTTCTTTCACTTTTCCACTACTTCCATTCACAACATCAAAAGCACCATACTCTTAGCATTTACCTTTTCCTAACCATATGCCATCTAAGTACCCCTTTAGGTAGAAAATTAACATATGGGTTGTAATAAGCCATTGGCTACTAACTAGATTTTCACAAGAATTTAGTAAAAGTAACATAAATCCTACCTTAATCAACCCCTTTTGAGTTGGCCGAATGTCTAGAGCATTTTTTCCTTCCTTCTCCTAACTCACGGCAATTGCAAAAAAAAAAAAAGAAAGAAGATGAATACTCCCTCTTCCTTCCTTATTTTATTCATCTTTTCTTTTTAATTCCTTTCTTTAATTTATTTAATTGTTAACTAATAAAAGAATTGCATTGAAATTCAACCTAGTGGATGGGGCATCATGGCTTGGCCGGCCACTACTTGTGTTTTTGGGCAATTTGACATGCAAACCCAAGTTTCCTCACTTTGTTATTATTTGATCCTTACATATTCCCCTATCATATTTTCTTAAGTTCTCAACTAAGTCAATCACATGAAATTCACATTCATAAGTCTAAATTAAAACATCAAATTTTCACACATGCACTAATACACATAGAGGATATGCAACCAAATTTTAAATAAATTTTGGGACTCGGTCTTGTGGCCCCGAAACCACATTCCGACTAGGGTCGAATTAGGACTGTCACAAAAGGTCAGAACTGCTAGATAGCAAAATAGGGGAGAGTTTAAAGAATAAACTGTACTTATTTGGTTGGACCAAAAATTTTAAAAATTTCATGATAAGAATATATATGAGTCTAGTTTCTGGGAAATTTAACATTTCTCAATATGGAGTCCCGTATCCCTGGATATAAATAATTTAGTGACTATGACTCGAGAAAACAACATAATTGGACTTTGAATAAATAGAGAGAAATTAAAAAATAGCATGTTAATGCAATGCTTATTATTTTTTCATGCGAATTTAATAAGCTTTAAGCTTACTCCCTCCTCTCCATTTTCTTTAGTGTTGTTAGGTCGGCTCGGGGTTAGAGATCGTCGGAGCTAGCATCACACTATCAAGCTACCACCTTTGGAGTATTGATGAGTCTTAATATCTGCAAGTGAGTGGCATGTATAAGGACTTAGTTTTTATGTTAGATGTTGTTATGATTAGCCAAATGTATTGGCTTATGTTGATTCATTGTATATAGCCATGAGATGTGGCTTATAATGGTTATGGCTTGTAAGCCTATTCATCCATGCTATGTGTTAATGTCGTGAGATGTGGTTATGTGATTTTGCTAGATTACTATGAATGAGAAGTGTATGGCATATGTGCATAATGAATGCCTTAGGACCATTCGAAGTGGTCATAGCTATGGAATAAATGCGTGACATGGTAATAAATTGATAATGATTGAACATGAACATTTGCCGAATGGGTAGAGATTGAGTGTTGGGTAAAATGTTGTGGTTAATTCGTAAAAGTGGTTATCAATATGACAAGGCTATTGAGCATGAATTGGAATGTCTAACTTGGTGTAACATGAGAAATTGAAAAACACATGTATGACAACATGCAAATGCTTTAATTGGGTTTTATTAAAGAATGATTGACCATTGAAATGATGTTATAACATGTGTTTATGATATGTTTAAGTATGAAAGAGATTAAGTGCAATAAAAGGCTTGGAAAATAGCCTAAGTGTTGGCCACATGGGCAGAGACATGGCTATGTGTCTCAGCCGTGTGGATGCCACGGCCTAGCACACGAGTGTCTGGCTTGATCGTGTAGTTCAATTTATTTGCTGACATCATAAACAGGGAGTTACACGGCCTGAGGACACGGGCGTGTTGATGGCACACGGGCGTGCCCCTGTGTCTACACGGGCGTGTGGCCCTATTTCATGAGAAAAATTTCTAAGTTTTCCTAGAACTTTCCAAAGTTCTCAACTTAGTCCCAAACCTTTTCTAAAGTATGTTTTGGATTTCGTAGACCTAAATAAGGGGATATATACACGTTTATGAATGATTTTGAATTGGAAGAAATTTTATGGCCCGGTTTGCATGATTGTTTGTGTTTAAGTCCGATAATGCGTTGTATCCTATCCCGACGTCGGTCATGGGTAAGGGGGTGTTACATTTAGTGGTATCAGAGCTATGGTTTAGTCGATTCTCATGATAAGCCTGGATTCAGAAAATTATGAATAAAAGTTCATGATATATGTGATAACATGTGAGATGAAAGTTCATGTTACGATGAGTACCTATGCTTGTTTGATGTTCATATGATATTGTGCACTTGACTTGTTTGATTAAGTGAATGTGATAAAAAGAATTTCATAAAGGTATGAATAAAGGTTTATAATGTCATGTTAAGGATAAAAATGTCATTGTCCCGATTGGACATTGAATGTTGATGGATTGCAATGATATCCATGAGGGAGATAAAGGGATATATTGTAATGAGTTTGTCTCTGTTTAATTGATAGCCTTATGATGTATATAACTGATTTGCTTGAGTGAATGTATGTATTTGAGTAACTCACCACCCTTATTGATAGAACGAATGTTCGTGTATGCTTGTTTGAATAAATGTGCTAAATTGATTGAATCGAGTTATATGACTATAATGATATGTATATGATGATGTGCTGGATGAGAGCTTAGATTGTAGTACACTTATCTATGTTTGTGAAAATGCTACTATGATGATGACATAGCATTATATGATATGCATATGCGTATGAGAGATGAGTTAGGGACCTTACGACCCCACCCCTTACTAGAGTGGTGTTTCGGTAAAGGATTTTATGGGATTAGAGTTGAATAAGCTCACAAGTATGAGACCACGGGGTTTAGTGGTAGAACGATTACAAATATGATCAGAGATTAAAATGGGTTGATACGTAAATGTGGAGCTAGTATGAGATAGTTGGAGGAATAATATTCGAGATGTAAGATATCTAAATGTGATAATTACAGTGAGCAAATTATAATTGTCTCTCTTGAAGCACTCTATGAGTCCTTTTGTTCTCGAAAGTGTTATTGCACTATTTACCTTATAAATTTTGTTATATTAGAATGTTTTCAAATCTCGATATGAGACGAAAACATTGTCAGTCTGATTGAGTTAGAATCGGTATTACTCTATTTCTCTTTGGTACTCTATTACATTCCATTTATTAGAATTTTATGAGGAAATGCACATGATATTATGATTTTTTTCCTTTCAAATTGATGCTCTATTCGATGTATATATGAAGAAAATTATATTGTCCTTGCTGCATCTGTTTCCAGTGGATCTGAATGGTATGGTATCTTGGATTCCTCTATTTTGGATTTACTTATTTTGGATTTCTTGTCATCTTTATTCCGTACTCTAAAGTGGGTTTTTTGGCCTAATGACTGTGTCAATTATGACCACGTTTTGGTTTGATTATAGCAACATGAATGATTCTAGTACCTATATTTCTTTTCTCAAGTAAGTTAATCAAGTTAATGGTTTTAGTCGGGATATTTATGTTATTATGAGTTAACGTACTTAAAGTGGTCTTTTGATTAGCATGATAAGTGAATTTTGGATGATTACTTGTTAAATTGTTTTATCGACTAGAAGGGAAAGATTTCTTGAAATATCATTTATTGATGATCAAGACCGACTTGGTGGTTTAATTGGTAATGGTTATTGTTTGAAAGATGAAATGAGTTATTCATGTCTGGGAATAAAATTTCATTTCTTTACGGATAAAAGACGGTTAGTCTGAATGAAAAGTGTATATTTCCTAGCAGATTCTGATATGATTTAAAGCTACTTTGAATGATAAAATTTTTGTCTTGTGAAAGTCGAAAGGTTTATAGCATGTTAGTAAAGCTTTAAATAGACGAGAACATTGTTAACCGAAGCCTTAGAACTAGTTTAGTCTGCATTGGGCAGAGACTTCTAGATTTTTAGCGATATATTGTTAAATGGTTTATGATGCATTATAAAACAAAAAAAGGTAGTTTAATAACTCAACGTATCCAATATTATAGCCAGATCTGAGTATTTGATAGCATAGATGGTTAGGGTTGTTAAAAGATGATGAGATAGTTATTGTATGATCTTGGAGTAAAGAAAAATGTGATTACAAGTGCTTGGGTAGAAAATCCAGAGTTTATACAGAGAGTTTGCGAGAAAACTCACAAGAGCAATGTAGTGGTACTCGAGTTTGGAACTCGACATTTCTGATCCTTGTGTTTGAATACATAGAGTGTTATTCGGATTATTCTTACATTTGAAAGAGAAAAATATTTTGTGGCCTGTTCATAAATGTTTGATGAAATCTGCAAATCATTTCGGTACGTGTTGAATTCTCGCCTAACGGATCAATGGAATCATGTATCTCTTAGATTGTCAGATTTCTTAGTATGCTTGTTCTCTTTAAGTGGATTGAGAGCAAGGTTCAATTAATGTGTCGTATAGCGAAGAATCGCTTATAATTTCAGTATGAATGATTAAAGAGCTAGTATCAAAAGTACATCATGAGTAAAAGTTCCTTATCAAATATGGGATAGAAGAATCTATATGAAAGTTAGACCACTCTTATGGTGAGATTTTCGGGGATGGAAATCGTTAAAGGGGCGAAAAATGTAACATCGCTTACTCAGTTTCATTTTGTAACATCCCAAAAATCAAGGGTTAGTAGAATCGGGTTTGTGAATCGAGAGAGAGTGGTCATGCTTTAATTTTTGAAATTTATCTTTGCATTTTTAGGAAATAAATGAGGTATTGGTTTGTTCGTTTAGTGTTAGTGAAAGTTTCCTTGAAACCCAAGTTCAAATCCCTTCTCTCTCACAATTTCTATTATTTTGTAAATTTTGCCTTAAACCCTAGCATGTGACATGCCTTGTTTTCTAAAATAAGTATTTCAAATTATATCAAGAATGAGTTATTGGTTTGATGATTAAACATTAGTGTATTTATCTTTAAGGTTTTAACTCCAATTCCCTTCCCACGCAAATAATTAAATTTTTTGACAAAAACCCCTTGTTTTAATGTGTGGGCCATCCAAGCCTAGTTAACCTAGGTATAAATATTAAATTTTCACTAATAATCAGCCTTTAACCCTCCTCCTCATTGCCCTAGCCGTTCCTCTTCTCCTCTCCTTCTCTTTGATTTTAATTTTTTTTTCCTTTCCTCCATTGTTGTCGTCACCTACACCTAGTTTTACCATATCTTTCTTTTCTTTTTCTTGTTGCCATAAGATTTGTAATCATATTCTCCACCATATTGCTGTAATTTTTCTGATTAAAATCAGCCCAAAATCTAAAATCTTGAACTCCAAGATCGACCCCAAACTTTGCCAAGAAAGTGTCATTGCCGTTTCTCTCGACTAGCTTTGGTAAGATCTCTTCTGTCTTCAATTTCTTAATTAATCTTATTCACTAATGTAACACCCCATACCCGTATCCTACGCTGGGACATAGTACAAGGCATTACCTAACTTAAACTCGTTCTTACTACCAATTCCGAGTCTCCAAGACTTAGACAAATTTAAAACTTTCTCAAGCTTATCAACACGTCTTTAATATGGGCCTACGAGACCCAAAACACCCATCGAAAATCATTCGAAAACAACTTGGGTTCTTTAGTCAACTTTAGAAAAAAGACACTTGACACAGGGGCACACGCCCATGTGGAAGGGACAACATGCCCGTGTGAAAGGGGCAACACGCCCGTGTGATCAATTTGACATGGTCGTGTGGTTAGCCCGTGTAGCTCACACAGCCTAGGCAATACAAGGACACGCCCGTGTCCTCCACCCGTGTGGAATTAATTTCAAATGCACACCTGCAGGAGTTTTCACGGCCTGGCACACACCCGTATCCATGGCCTGTGTCCTTCACACGGCCATGACACGCCCGTGTCCTAGCCCGTGTGCAAAAACCTAGACATTCTATTTCTGACCTCAGCATTTCTTAAGGGTCACACGGCAGAGACACACACCCGTGTGCTAGATCGTGCCCTTCACACGGCTGAGACACATGGCCATGTCCCTGCCCGTATGTTTACTATCATGCATACTGACTTGAAATTTTTATGTGCAGGGGACACATGGCTGGACAACACGCCCATGGTGCTGGCCGTGTGCTAGACACACGCCCGTGTGTCTACTCGTGTGGACAAAATCAGGCTATTTACCAAGCCTCTTTGCCACCCTTACTTACACAACCTACACAAAAACGACCAAAACCAGTACAAGACTATTTCATGCAATAAAATCAGCCACAATAAACAACATTTCATTTGTGCATTCTTCTTATCCACGAACATAACACCATTTGCATATATCAAAATGAATATTAGCCATCATTCAAGGCTTAATACAAAATGGGGAGTTTATCCCAAGCCAACACATTTGGCCAAATTAATAACAACACAAAACACAAGTCTAGTTTCCTATACATGCCATATTCAAAAATACAAATCAAACTATATCGAATGCTTCGATTGATAGTGTAATCGATATCTCTGACTTCCGTTGATCCTTGAGCTAGATAGGAGACACTATAAGAAGAAGGAAATGAGAGGAAGTAAGCATAAAGCTTAGTAAGTTGCATATAAATAATTATACAACAATACCTTTCCATTCATAAACAAGTATCACAATACACAAGTAGGCATAAGCAAAACTTACTCATCAATATTCAATACACATCATATAGCATATAATGTGGCTCACATTTTATACATACCAAATATGTACCTGTATCACTCACAACACGGTTATACTTTCCTCATTAACTAGAAATCAGAACTTTCATCGTTGAACCATTCGGAATGCCATCAGATATTCCATAGCCTCAAACATAGGGTAAGGTGCCGATGCCGTGTCCCAGACACGGTCTTACACTGGCTCATATCTCAAGTCGAAGCCATGTCCCAGACATGGTCTTAAATTGACTATCGTTTCATAGTCGATGCATGTCCTAGACATGTCTTACACTGGCTTACATCTAGAGGCCGATGCATGTCCAGACATGTCTTACACTAGCACTCGTCTCAATGCCGATGCCATGTCCCAGACATGGTCTTACACTAGTTTACACAAGTGACCCAATCATCATGGCATGAATATCCGATTTATTTCCTAAGGTTCCCACGGGAATTCTACTATCTCTATTCTTATCACATTTTCTCATTTCCACAATCAAGCAAATTATGCTATAATAATTTCGATACAATTCAAACACATATATTATCAATGTAATTATATTATTTACATACAACTTACCTCGAATTTCAAAATGTAGGGACTAGAAGGTTTAGTCGATTTGCTTGGTTTTCCCTCGATCTAGATTCAGACTTGGTAATAGCAAAATGTACTTATTTAGTCACTAAATAGAATTAAGCAATCGACAATTCACATCTTTGGTAAAATGATCATTCTCCCCCTCGATTTTGACAAAATAACCATTTTACCCCTAGGCTCGAAAATCGAATTTTATCTAATTTCTTTATATCTTAAGCCTAATAGCAACTCCAAATTCCCACTATTTCACATATTTATCATCTATTTTACAACTTGTGCAAAATAGTCCTTTTAGGTGTCTTCATGCTAACACCTTTCACAAAAGTTATTTGTAAGACACCCAAGACTCATTTTTCTTTCATAAAAACTTAGCTACCATAAAAAATCCTTTCATGGGAAAACCCTAAACTCTTAATCATTTCGCAAAATATTACCCTCATTTGAAAGCCCGTGTTTCAAGGGTCTCAAAAGTATAAAAATATTCAAGAAAGCATTAAAATCGCTTACTTGTGAGTCAAATAGCTGAAATTTTTAAGCTTTCAAACCCCCATCAATTGTTGAAAATCGGTGGAAAAGAAAATGGGGAAATAGAATGATATTATCTTTCTTTTATTTTATTTCTTTTTGGATAAAATAAGTCACCAACTCCACCAACTATTTGACTATCTTGATTTCCTTGTCTTATGGCCAGAAATCACCTATTTATTGGCCTAATTTCTCTTTAAAATCTCTCAATTTATGATTCATAGCAATTTGACACCTTTAGCTATCAATTTAGGACTTTTACATTTTATGCGATTTAGTACTTTTTTTCTCAATTAAGCTCACAAACGCTAAAATTACTGCACCAAATTTTTCATGCACTATTAAAAACATGCTATAACATAAAAATAATAATAAAATAATTTTTTTTTCTAAATTCAGATTTGTGGTTCCGAGACCACTATTCCGGCTAGGCCCTAAACCGAGCTGTTACAACTAAAAACATAAATTTCTAGATATGGAATTTGGTGGATTTTAAATCATTTCAAAGGTATATTTCCATATTTTAATGAAATCTCAAACGTTTTAAAATTCAGCCCCAATTTTGGCTACTGTGGGCGATGGTGCGTCCACCTATGGGCAAGAAAAGGGGCTGTTTTGTTTCTTGGTTCTTGCTAGATTTTTAGAGCATTAATTTGAGTTCTTGAACCCTTTTAATCATATTTTAAACCAATTTCAATTAGGGAAAAATGTTCTTGATTGATTAGCCACTCAGATCCCACAAATCGTGAAGCGTAAGTGTAATTAAGGGTAACTAGTTTGTTACTTCGACATAGTTTTTGGGTAAAGGTTTTGAATTGATTAAATGAAGGAATTTAATCATTAATTACCTACTGATTTTAAAGTATATTATTGAATTAGGTGCTGACCCAAATACCCCAAATCATCCGTAAAGGCAAAGAACGATTGTACACATGGTTTGCATCGATACAGTGTAAGGAATCTAACTAGTTTGGATTCATAAAATAGTTATAATTTTAACGATTGGTTTGAATTCATAAGTGGGTGTTTTGGTGATGGTTTAATGGTAAATTGATTGAATATATACTGAATTTTGGTTTAGGTTCATTTAAGGAATTATTAAGGAAAATTGGAAGATTCCCTAGTGTGCTGCGAGGAAGCGAAAAATAAGGTGTGGGTCCTAAACTTGTAAAACTTGTTTGATAATGATAAATTTTATGTTATATTTGATAATTATATTGCTTATTGGCTTGGCATAGTAGCTAAAATATTAGTTTTGTGAGTGGCCAAACCGGTACGTTTCGAGCCTTAAAAGATTGACGTGTTGGCAAAATTGCTAGTTTGACTGTATGAATGTGTAATTGAGATTGTTATGCATATTTATATTAAGTGATATGAGAATGTTTAATAGAATGGTATGAAATATTGAGATATTTTTTTATGCATGATTTAGATACATGAAATATTTACTATGATATATATACGTGAGGTTGCTATTGGTGCACAATAAAATTCGTAAAGTATGTGAATTGAATGATATTGATAGATAGCATCTTAATGGTAATTTGAAAATTGGAACACTGTTTCCTTTCTTTGAAAGTATGTGATTATTGAGGACATGCTGAGCATGTCAAATGAATTTGAAAAGTATTGAGATATGATTATGTATGAGATTGTGTGACATATTGCATATGCATTGGTTTGAGATTTTGTGGTTGACGGGGGAGTTCTGTGGAGTACCAGCGGCATATTAAGTTTGCATTATTCATAGTCAATGCACTACACCTGAAGCACAGAGGGGAATGTCAATTTATTGCATTTTTACTGGCAGCTTGTCTGTATTTTTACTGGCAGAATTTTCTGCATATTGTTATTGGTGGTTTTAACCACAACGGGCTTAAGCCCATAATGTTTTGGAGTTCGGATGATGGATTCTGGAGAACTCATGGTGCGTAGCGGATGGTATGGGTAGGAACCTTTTTGCATTGCATCATGTGTACGACATATTCGAATGTCATTGATTTATGCTACATATTGTATTTTGTCACATTGAATGGTATCGAAATGAATGATTGTCACTCAAATGAATGATGACCTATGCTCATACACCGTTTGACATCAATTTGATAATGGTTATGTAACGATATGAAATTCCTATGATGGTTCTGTTTTCTTCTGTTAAAGCTAATCTGTTTCACTGTATTCAACATTTATGTTTGTTTAAATAATTGTTTGACTCAAACTGAGCTTTTCATAAGTTCACCCTTAACAGTGTTTAACTTTTTAGGTAAACCTCGAAATTAGGACTAGACTTAGCATTCGGAGAATCACCTTAGTCCTCGAAATATTTTTTATAAGTATTAATCAGTCGTTAATGGTTTTGGTTTGTAATTTTTAGTGGCTTCTGGTCTGTGGCTTGATAACTTTTCTTCTGGGATTTTTGCATGCATGGATTACTCAAGCATAATAACTGGATAATGTATGATATCGGGCTTAAGTAAAATTTGATATTGTTCCCTAGTTTCCGCTACATCGCAAATGATTCATTTTTGAAAAACAAATTGATAAGGCAACTAAGTTTCCAAAATGACTTGAAAAATGGTTTTTCTACTGAATTAGTTTAAAATTGAGTTTTTTTTAAAGTAGAGCGACAAGCAAAGGGTTTTTCTAAAACAACACTATCAACAATAAAATAAAACCTAATGATTGAATGCTTTTAAGCTAACTTGAAGTAAAACTATGGTTTTCTCTAAAATGAGTTTATTTAAGGTTTCAAAAGTAATGTAAGTTAGCTTAGCCATTTCTGTGGCTAATGTAGCCTTCTCAATCTAGCCATAATGTCTAGGCCAGGTTTGGAAGGTTACACATTTTCTGTTTTTGTTTCTGTAGTTGGCATTTTTTGTTTTTGTTTTTGTAGTTGGCATTTTGTGGAATGCGTTGATCGGATCAACTTGAAGCTCACACTATCCAGCCTTTGATTCAAAAGTCTTTTATTTGTTTCGGACTCAGTTATGTGGCATGCATATAGGGTTGTATTTTTGTTTAGTTATCTTGGATATTCATGATATTGGTTTAATGATGTTAGTGATGTTGGATGTTTTGGTATTACTATGAGATATGTATGTGCAAGCGAATAACCAAATTTAAATGTGACTTACTCGAGATAATAGATGTATAATGACCAAGTTGATTGTGGTTTGTATGTGCTAAAATGTTATGAAAGACATAATGGAATTTGCATTGTTGTAATCCATGTTTGAGACTAGTAAATGGGTAAGTTTTATTGTCTCGTAGGTTGACATAACATGTTTTGATTGATGGGTTTGTTTGGATTTGAATGTGAAATAGTAGTATAAGTTTTGGTATATGAAAATGGTATTGAATGGTTAGTATTTGATTGTATCATGGTTGATTTTAGATGATAATTTTTGATTGAAACTCATGCTTGAATGGTTTACAATGATTAAAAAACTTTTGTTGTGAAATGGTACCATTAAGGCATATTGGTTAGTTGTTTAAGGCACAAGTTTAGGTGAATGAATTTTACATGTTTTGCCTTGTATTAATGCAGGTAAAAGTGTGTTTAAATATGCACCAAAACGTTCAAGTTTGAATGACTTTAAAAAGGGACTAAAGTGGCCACATGGTTATGCGAGGGGCATGGGCTGTAGGCACGTTCGTGTGTTGATCGCTTCTTTCTCTCTCTATTCTCGTGAAGAAAAAGAGAGATATGAATCGACACTCGGGAATTAAAATAAAATGTAAAAAGTACGGCTTTACTGCAAGTGTGACAAGTAAGTTGTAATATTTGTGGTGTTACAATGGAATACTAGAGTATTCCAAGAATCAAACCTAAGAGAATTGTCAATTGAATAATTTCAAAATAACGTGTGTGCGAAATAAAGAGTCTAACTTATGGAAATTCATAAATTCAAGAGAAACTAAACTAATTTACTACCTAGCCAATAAGGACTTAATTGTAAAACGTGCGAAACTAAGAAATTAACAATTGAATAAGAAACATTGGTTGGTTGATCTTGATGTCATTCACTAATCTTAAAATAAGCGATCCAAATCGCTTAAACTCCCAAAATAGCTCTATTTTTCCTATCGATCTCCATTTTACCAAGTCAGACAAATTAATCTAAATTATCTCACTATCTCACCGGTTAACCTGAGACTAATGAATTGGTGCCCAACAAAATCTCTCGATCTCACTTGCATTGATGTTCCTTTAGGGTTGTCAATCCTAAGTTTTTAAGTTCATTCAAATTAGTCCAATTTATTACAATTAGGTCCTTTATCCAAAAATCAGCACAACACATCTTCGTTAACTAACTTCCTTAAAGGTTTAGCTAGTCCTGCTGAAAAGATAATAAAATTGAAAATGAAAAGTAATGAAGCCATTAAAGAAAAACTTAAGAAAAAGTTAAAAGTTGGGATTTTTATTATAGAAAACTTAAAAGTCATATAAAGAGAAGCATTCACTAAGAAATCTAAAGTAGTAAACATAAAAGGAACAAACTTTAACAAGTGCAAAGTAAAAGAAATTGAAATACATTAAACTAAATTTAAAAATCTCTTAAACCAAGGTACAGGGACTAAAAGTTAAAATAAACCTAAGCTACAATGATAACTAACTTAACTAACACTAAGAACAACAAAAACAAGAAGAAAAGTTGAAAAGAAATGTTAAATCTATAGCTAAGGAAATGAAAATAAGAAACCTTAGAAAAGGAGAAAGTAAAGCTAAGTTAAAACCTAGAGAAAACAAAACCTAAACTAAGCTAATGTGGCTTTTCTTTTCCCTAAACCAAATTTTGGCTGATATAGTAGCTATTCTGACCTAATTCTTTGCCCAAAATACCGTTGAATGAGCCTTCAATGATTGGTGCTTCGGGTGGATAAAGACTACCTTTTTTGTTAATTTTTATCCCCACACGATATCAGTATTGCAATACAAGGAATGTGATATCGCAATAGCTCAGACAGTCTTGAACTTGGGGTGCTTCTTGGCAAATGGATATCACGATACGCAAAGTGCTTATTGTGATACCACTGAAGGGTGATCTTGAATCTGAGGTTTGTTGGAGGTATCATGATTCCAAGGTTTGAATATCGCAATAGCCTTTCTTTTGGTGCCAATTTCACTTGATTTCACCCTCTAATATGTCCTTACATCATTCAACCTACATTAGGACCCCAATGACACTATTGGCCAATTTGGGTTTTAAAATGAGCAAAAATAAGGCATTTACACTTATTAACTTAAAATCTAAAAAACTACGAAAAACTAGGGAAAAGACTCTACTTTTCTTGAGAATAAGCTCCTCAAGTGTATCGCAAAGCCTAATTTACCATATCAAATTAAGGTAGATCATGTATGTTTTTTAGAATAGTAACCTTTTGGTCCACATAGTCATAGAGAGTTACACAGGTGTGGCACACGACCATGTGACCCCTGTTCTGCATGTTTGTCTTTAACTTTTGAAAATATTGAAATTTGATGCCTATTTGTTCTTAGGTTCATTTTAGAGCTCACATAAGCTCAATTTAGGCTCAGATATAGCTCTATATTATATTGAATGATTGATATGATAAAAAAATATCCATGTTTGTGTAACATCCCAAAAATCGGGGGTTAGTAGAATTGGGTTTTGAATTGAGAGAGAGTGGTCATGCCCTAAAATTTGAGATTATGTATGCATCTTTAGGAAATAAACGACTATTGATTTGTTGGATAAGTGTTAGTGAAACGTTCCTTGTAACCCAAGTTCAAATCCCTTCTCTCGCACCATTTTTATTATTTTGCAAATTTTGCATCAAACCCTAGAATGTGACACACATTGTTTTTTAAATAAATATTACAAAATTATTTAAAAAATAAGGTAATAACCCAATGGTTAATTGATAAATGGGGAAGCATAAATATTAAATTAATGTCCCAAGTTCAAATCCTTTCCATGTAAAATAATTAAAATTTTTACAAAATCCCTTATTTTTAATGTGTGTGCCATCCATACCCTTGTAACCCTAGGTATAAATGTTAATTTTACACAAAATAATAAGATTTTATTCCATTTTTACTCACCCTAGTCGTTCCTCCCCTCTCTTCTCTTCTTTGATCTTTAATTTTTCTTTCTTCCTCCATTGTTGCCATCGCCCATAACACCTAGTTTATTTATATTTATATTTTTTTTTGCCACAAGATTTTGCATCATCTTCTCTATCATATTGCTACCATTTTTCCCCAATTGAATTGGCCCCAAATTTGAAATCTTGAACCTCCAAGATCAATTCCAACATTGGCAAGAAATTGCCATTGTTGCATCTTTCAATTAGATTGTGTAAGGTCTTTTTTTCCTTCAATTTCTTGATTAATCTTGTCAATTAAAAACCTAAATTTCTAGAACTAGAATTTGGGAGAATTTTGTTGGAAAAAATAGATTTTTTGGAAGCTTTGAGGCATATTCTCGATTAGTAAAGGTGGATATTTTGTAACACCCCTTACTCGTATTGTGACAGCCCTAAATTGACCCTAGTCGGAAAGTGGTTTCGGGACCACAAAACCGAGTCATAAAAATAATTAACCGTTATATTTGATGCTTATTATATGTATATAGGCATGTGTGAAAATTTCATGTTTGAATTTTGTTAATTGTAAGTGAATTTTGCTAAATAGGACTTGTGTGAGAAAATTTAAAAATGTGATAGGCAAATGTTAAAGTGGCCTATTGATGCATGTTAGAAAATGTTTGTCCTTGCATGTCAAATTACCCAAAACTTAGGATGGTGGCCAGCCATGCTATGGGTTAAAATGTATTATAAACATTTTATGTTAGTGTTTTATGTTAGGAATAATAAAATAAAGAACATGGGTAATAAAATAATAGTGGTTAGTAGGGGGAGAAACAAAAAAAAATTAGCTAGGTTACTCCTCCATTGCCGTGAATTGAAGGAAGAAAACAAAGAAAAAAAAATGTTCATCTTTTAACATCCTTGGCCGAAAATGCTAAGAAGAAGGGGGAAGGAGAAGTAAAATATTCGGCCACTCCTTCTAGTATTGAATAAGGTATGTAATTCATGGTAGCTTTTGGAATTGTTGAATGTATTAAGCTAGTTACTAAGTCCCTTAGTTAGCCCATGTTCAAATTTTGAATCTTGTTGGTAACATGAGCAATCGGTCATGAGAAAATATTCAAGAAATGGTTGTTGTTCATGTTATTTGGATGAGAAATGGTGAGTTTTGTTGTTTCATGTTAAATTTAGGTGAATGATGATAGATGAGTGTTTGAACTATAAAAAGAATCATAGGTGAGCATTAGATACTAAGGGAAAAGAATCGGCTACCTTGTTATGAGCTAGGGTCGAATGTGAGTTTGGTTGTGTTTGAATATTACATGCTTGGTAGAATGGTGGATGAAAGTGCCGAATGTGGTCTTTGGTTTGGGCATAAGGAATAATAGTATGCATAGGTTTCGGCTTTGGTAGTACCTATGTAATTATAATTAGTTCATTTGATGGTTTGGCATGAGGTGATAAGTAAAAGTTTAAAGGTAGCTTAAGTTAATTGATTATATGTGTGTATGCTATTAGAAATTCAAGGAATTCTCGGCAAAAATGTGGTTAGGGGTTAAGTCATGGGAACTTGGGGGTATTCATATGTGGACCTTAAGATTTTGTACACTATGACTATGTGAGTTAGGTGTTAAATAACTTAATCATGTGTATGCATGACCAAGTATAATCGGCCACATGAGTAAAGAAATGGGTTAATTGATATGTGGTAAATGTTAAGTGTTAAACGAAATGGAAATGATATCATATTGGAATATGTATACTCGACCACATGAATGCATACATAGATTGGTGTTGCATGTATTCGGCTATAAGTAAGCATATTGGTGGCTTAATCTTGACTTAGAAAATCGGCTAAAGGAGAATATTGGCTAATATGTTGAATTTGATTCATGATTTCATACATATATGACTCTAATGCCTAATATATATGGGCTAAGTACCTTGAATTCCTCTTTGATGTTCAAAATGATTAAATCAATTTATTTGTTAATATTAAGCTCAAGAGCAAAGGGGAACTAAATCCGATAAAGGAAAGGAAAAGGTGATCGAATAGCCGTTGAAATCGTTCAACAGCATCCGAGGTAAGTTTTCGAGTAACGAGACTTAGTTTACGATTTGATTAAGTCATGACGTATGAGCATAACAAATATACGGTGATATGATGATTCTACTTGAATTATATGTTGAGTTAATTAGTCTATACGTATGACGAGTAGCCGTATGTGCATAGAGATCGTGTCATAAAGCAAACTAAACCATGCTGTTTGTATGTGGCTAGTGAGCCGAAAATGGGATTGCTTAATACGTGACTTGTGTTTGAACTCTAATTATGAAAATGAAATATAGATGTGTCACGATTTATTGATATGTGCATGAATATTTGGATGATAACCGGGCTAAGTCACGAAGGCATTTTGCGCTAGTGACTAGTTCTGGGCTAAGTCCCGAAGGCATTTGTGCGAGTTATTATATCCGGGCTAAGTCCCGAAGGCATTTGTGCGAGTTACTATATCCGGGCTAAGTCCCGAAGGCATTGGTGCGAGTTACTATATCCGGGCTATGTCCCGAAGGCATTGAGCGAGTAGCTATATCCGGTTAAATCCCGAAGGTACTTGGCTTGGGAATGAGCGACTTTGCTGTAATAGTTTCAATTAATATGCTCGTAAAATCCCAGCAATGAGGTATGTCTCGTATATGCATTGAATTAGTTGATCCCTTACAATTAGTATTCGCTCAGTCGATAAATGAGCTACCGGCCTTTGGCTAAGTTGATCTTTTGTGTATGAATATAAGGGTTGGTAATGTGAAGTAAGTATGATATTGAGAATTTGTGCATATGAAATTATCGGTTTAGCCATATTAATGCTACACTTTAGTTGTGTCTAATTTTATGGCTCAAACTTACTAAGTATTAAATGCTTACTCCGTTCTTTGAATCCCTGTTTTATAGATTTTGGTTTGTCAGCTATCGGACTCGGGATTATTGAAGTCGAAGTCGCCCACACTATCAAAGCCCCCTTTGGTACACTTTTGGTTGAACTTTGAAATGGCATGTATAGGACTACCCGTTTTGTTGTTGGTCATGGACCCTTTGGTTTTGTATAAATTTGGATAGCCATGCGAAAATGGCTTATATACACTTTGAGCTTAGTATTATAATCGTCTTGTATGATGTTCATTAAGAGGTATGGAAATGTTTGGGAACGATTAGCCATTGGAATGGTTAATCATGATCATATTTTGTGCTATATATGCTAAAGGGCTAGTTGAATCATGGAAACTATGTAATAGGTAAAGTCTACCTTAAAAATAGATGCTGATAGCAGCAGTGACGTGGATGTGAAAAATCACTAAAAATAGTAGGAATGGAATTAAATAGTGAATAAATTATTTAATCGAACCTTGATGAATCTATTTTCATAGGAAAGTAACGAAACGATCATATGAATAGTATATTATGAGATATTTAAGTTTTCGCAAAACAGGGCCAGAACGGTTTCTGGATTCCCTGTTCCGACTTTGGAAATTCATTATAAATTAACCAGAGATAATTAGAAGTCATACCATATATGTATAGATTCCTTTTCGAGACTAGTTTCTATAGAAACAAACGACATCAGTATTGAAGCCCTGTACAGGGAGATATCCAAGTTGTAATACAAAAAGGTCAGTGTAGTCGAACCCTGAAACAGGGGAGATTTTAACTAATAAACTGTACTAATTGGTTTGACAAAAAATTCTAGAAAAAAATTTTTAGATGGAAATATGAGTCTAGTTTCAGGAAAAATTTACAGAACTGGTTTTCGAGTTTTGGAACTCGAGATATGATTTTTAAGGTGACAGTGATGCAGTTAGCCAACTCTTCTGGAAATTTAAAATGGACTGTGCAAATAAGTGATTTAAGTCTGCAAACCCCTCGTGTCCGACTCCGGCAACGGTCTCGGGTACGGGGTGTTACACGTATCCTATGCTAGGACAAGGTACGAGGTATTACCGGTCTTTGACATACACTTTAACACAAATCGAGCCATACAAATTTCATCCAATCTTAAAAACTTTCAAACATAAACACAATGTCCCTTCTACAGCCCACATGGCCTTTAACATGCTTCAAGGGTGGTTCAGGACTAAATTGAGTGCTTCTAAAAATTTTACAACACTTAGGAAAAATTTTCCAAGTTGGGAGAGTCACACGCCCGTGTGGGTAGGCCGTGTGGATTTCACATGCCCATGTGGTTGGGACACGCTTGTATCCTAAACCTGTGTAACTCTCTATTTATGACGTTAGCATAAATTAAAGGTCACACGGCCAAGTCACACGCCCATGTGCTAGGCTGTCTGTCAAATTTAATTTTCGCATTTAAGGTGCAGACTTCACACGGTCTGGGCACACGCCATGTCCTGAGGCCGTGTCTTCCACACGATTGAGACACACGGCTGTGTCTCTGCCAGTGTGTTTACTACCTTGTATACTAACTTACAAAACTAGGGCGCAAGGGACACACGACCGGACAACACGCCCATGGGGATGACTGTTTGTCACACACGGCCTAGACACATGCCCGTGTGTCTACTCGTGTGGACAACTTTGAGGCTATATTCTATGCCCTTTTGTCACCTTCACTAACACATGCACACTCTTATATGCCAATGGTGAATATCATGGCATTAATAGGTTACTTAAACTCCATAATTTAACTCATGAGTGACAATTACATGTCAAAGTATACATATTTGGGACTCCATAACTTACTAGGATCATTCAAAATATTTCCTTATTTTAAACCATACTATAATCTAACCAAGTGACACCAATAATCCATCAAGCGTAGATTCCATATTCTATCATTCATTGTCAACAACCCACTCATCACACACCTCAAAGGTATCAACACATCTCATGTATGCATCAATATCTAGGATTACACCCCAATAATCAAACCAATATGGGCCATCACTTTGGCGAACCAATATGACATGTACAACATTATAATAAGTCCCTTATACATGCCATACTTAAATGTATAGTGTGACTAAAGCTTCGACGTCTACGATCCTCGAGCTAGCTTGGTGATGCTAAGGAAAAGGGAAAAGAGAGAGGGGGTAAGCATAAAGCTTAGTAAGTTGTATGTAACTGATAAACAACATAGATCATACAATTTCATGAGTTAAACATGCTACTAATTACCACCACATTATCAATTTACACACAATGGACATAATAAGAATTGACAATAAATGTCATTAAGCTTTACAACTTATCTTACTCTTTCTTACTCATGCTAAATTCTCCATCAAGAATCAAATTCCATACTTATGAGGTTTACATACATACCGGTACTACTCAGCTTATTCATATTTCTCCATCTCTTAACCTTGATCTGAAATGGCCTATTGAACCACTTGGAATAAGGAAGGACGTTTGGGATTTTCATACACCAAATAGGGTGCCAAAGCCATCCCAGACATCGTCTTACGTGGGACACCACATCGATGCCATATTCCAGATATGGTCTTATACGGGACCTCATATCGATGCCATGTCCTAGACATGGTCTTATACGAAATCACTTATCGATGCCAAAGCCATATCCCTGATATGGTCTTACACGGGATTGCGTATCGATGCTGATGTCGTGTTCTAGACATGGTCTTACACGGGATCTCGTTAATCATGGTGTCATGACATCCAAATCCTAAGTATTCCTCAGGGTCACCCAGGATTTCCGAGATACAAAGCTATCATCAAATTGTTATCAAATAATTTTAAGTCAAATTCCATAAGGGCATATACACATATTTCATATAAAATCAAGCATTAAATACATGATAATGAAATTTTTGAATTACTTACACACGACTTACCTCGATCTCAAAATATTGCTAACTTTACGTTTTAGTCCAAAACCTTACTTTTCCTTCGGTTTAGGTCTGGACTCTGTTTTTCTTGATCTATAATAGCAAATTCCACTTTCTTAATTATCACATTACCCAAATCAGTCCATAAATCACAATTTGACAAAATTATGATTTTTCCTCGAAACTTTCACAAAATTACAAATTAGTCCCTAGGCTCGTATAATGAAATACACTCATTTCCTTTACTACCCAAGCCTAGCCAAATTGTACTCATAGTAGCCCGCATTACTCATCAAAAATATATTTTTATCACTCAATTTCCCACATTTTTCAATTTAGTCTTTTTTAGGTGTTTTCATGCAAAACCACTTAGTAAAAGATGTTAAACACACATCAAGCTCACATATTCCTTCATTAAACATCAATGAACATACATGTCACATATGAGTAAATTTTTAAACATAAACCCTACTTCAAAATAAGGGTGGAAATAAGTAAATCAAGCTACGAGATCTTCAAAAATGTAAAGAACATTAAAAACGAGCTAGGGAACACTTACTATTGAGCTTGAAAATGTCAAAAACCCTAGCTGTGGAGAGCTTAGAAATTTCGACAGCCACATGAAGAAGATGAGTCAATTTTTTGCTTTAATTTTCCCTTTTTTTCTTTTAATTTCTAATTGACCAAAATACCCTTAAGGCCTTTCCTTCAAATTTTTCCTATGCATGTCCATTTTTGTCCAAAATTTTAAAAATTGGTCAAATTGCTAATTAGGAAATTCTAATTTATAATCTAAAGGAATTTCATGCTTAAAGCTTCTAGAACATAAGTTTTGCATCTTATTCAATTTGGTCCTTAAGGTTCAATTGGATATTTTATGCATAGAATTTCTACATGAAAATTTCACACAAGCATGCATACCTATCATGGGCCCATAAAAATCATAAAACAATTATTTCTATCTCAGATTTGTGGTCTCGAAACCACTGTTTCGACTAGGCCCTAATTTGGGATGTTACATATTTGAATCATAAAACTATGGTTTTATATTATACTCCATAAGATCTTTACAACGGTATATCATATGTTCAAAATGGTTGAGTGATGAATGAAAAATTGATGCTCAAAGCAAGCCATTTTTGAATTATGTTAAGGAAAATGAAAAGCTTAGTCCCACATTAGTTAGATATCAAGTGTCAGATATGTTTATATATGTGAACCAACTTGGTGGTTATTGAATGACTAAACTAATACTCTCCGTCACACGCAAGGGGGTTGCAAATCCAAACCCATCGGGGCAGGGGACGCACCTACACGACGTGGGTGATGTAAAATATCTAGACTGGTCGAGCCTTTTAGGCCTGCGAATATTTTAGCTCGATATGTAATCTTAATTTTCCTCAGAAGAGCTTATCTTTTTGGAATTAAAAGGAGTTAATGCCGTTAATTCAAATGTTAATTTAGGTTTAAATGGCTCCTTAATTCACGGACACGTTTTGGCTCCATTAGTCAAATATTTCCAAAAGTTATTCCTTTGAATTTATTTTAAAAACCAAATAATCTGACAGGGAATGATACACACTGAAATTTTTTAAAATTTCGAGAGAGCTTTTCCCTACTTATTTTCCAAACTATTTTCTGGTGATAGACGAAGGCAAGGCTACTATTCGTTGATCATTGCAGCCGTGCTACTACTATGCTCATCTTGTTGTTGTATCCTAGGAGATAGTCGACCAACGTTTCTCTAGCACCAAAGGAGTGGCCGAATCTGTCTTAAGGGGACTGTAAAAAAAGGACTTAACTACCAGTATAATATTTCACTCTAATTTTATTTTCTATTTTCTGGTTTATATATATATATGCCTATATATTGTTCTGGTTCGATCTTGTGATTTAAAATAAATATTTTATATTACTGTTATTTTACTAATGTTTATGCAACAATATTAAGACAGATCCCTTTAAATCTTTCTAATCCGAGACAAATATAACACCAAAGAGAAATTGTATTCTGTTTCAAATAGAATTCAATTGAACAATCCTATTTTAGGATTTTATTCCTACCGTTTAACAAGATTTTTTTATTTTTGTTTCAAATAGAAAATAAATTGAACAATCTTGTTTCAGGATTTTATTGTTGCCGTTTAAAGGATTTTTTTGATTTTTGTTTTAAACAGAAAACTAATTGAACAATTCTGTTCAGGAATTTTAATTGAACAATTCTGTTCAAGATTTTTATTCCTGCTATTCAATAGGATTTGCTCTACAATTCTGTTTTAGGATTCTATTCCTGCCGTTCAACAGAATTTATTCGATTTCTGTTGTTAACAGTAATCGTTTGAGACTAACAATTTTTTTTTTCCAGAAATTGGTTATTGATTTGTTTTAGAATTTTCAAATTCTGCTGTTTAATAGAATCAAAGGGTAGTATAAATTAGAAATTAAATTTTTTATTATTACTAATTTTGGTCTTGTTTCTGAAATCTTAGCAGAAGAAATAGAAACTTCCACCAATTAACCCAATTTGCAATTTGGAGGGTTGGCTTAAACTCTGGCTTCAAATTAAAACTCAATGTTGCCGGTGGTTGTAAGCCACAATGAGAAGCCTGCAAAATTCTCTAGATAGATTTCAATACATGACAACAAAAGATACTGTTTTATTTGACCATGTTGAACTTGATCAAATTTTTGAAGGATGACTCTCCTACTACTATTAAAGAGGGTGAGGTTGATGATATTACCACCTTCATTGCTATTGAAGCTTGGGAGCATTCTGATTTCTTGTGCCAAAATTACATCCTGAATTGGTTGTCGAATGCATTGTACGAAGTGTACAACGTCAAGAAGATGACTAAGGAATTATGGACATCATTAGACCGTAAATACAAAATCAAAGATGCTGAAGCTAAAAAATTTTTAGTTTCTAAGTTCTTGAATTTTGTAATGGTTGATTCTAAACTAGTTGTGAATCAAGTGCAAGAACTTCAACTTATCATTCATGAAATTCTTGCTAAAGGGATAGTCATGAGTGAATCCTTCCAGGTAGCAGTCATTATTGAGAAGCTACCCCCTACTTGGAATGACTTGAAGAACTACCTAAAGCACAAAAAAAAGACTTGATTGTCAGACTTCAAATTGAAGAAGACAATAGAGGTGATAGCAAGAACCTCAACAAAGCAGCAAATGTCAATGGTGCTAAGGCAAACGTGGTAAAAGTCAAAAAAGACTTCAAGAAGGGAAAACAACCTCAAAATGGATCTAAATTGGGACCAAAAGATGGTGTTTCTAAGAAGAAATTTTTTTTAATGGAAATGCTTTAATTGTAACAAGATGGGGCACAAGTCTTCTAGCTGTAGGTTTTTAAAGAAAGTTAGAAATAATGAGGCCAATCTGTGGAAGAAATTTCCAAGGAAGTGTCTGATATGGATTTATGTACTGTGATTTTTGAAGTCAACGAGGTTGACTCAAATCAAAGAGAATGGTGGCTTGATGCTGGTGCCACACGTCGTATCTGCTGCGATAGAGACTCTTTTTCTGAGTTGGTGCCTTGTGACAAAGGGGAGAAGCTGTATATGACCAGTGCTACGACTTCCAAGATCAATGGCAAGGGTAATGTGGTCTTGAAGATGACTTCTGGCAAAGAACTCAAGCTTCAAAATGTGTTGTATGTGCCTGACATACGCAAGAACCTTGTTTTTGGGACACTTCTCAGTGGACATGACTTTAGGATGGTGTTTGAATCGCAGAATTCAGTTTTGCTTAAGGGGGAATGTTTGTGGGAAGGGGATATGTATTAAATGACATGTGGAAACTTAATGCAATCTTTGTAAAAGCAAAGAAAATGAATAAGAATGACACTTCTTTTTCTGTTTATATGCTTGAGTCATTTAATTATTGGCATGGTAGGCTTAGAAATGTTAATTATGATAATTTATGTAGATTAATTAATTTAGAGCAATTCCTTCATTTTACATTAATTATAAACATAAATGTGAAACTTGTGTTCAGGCAAAATTAACAAGGTCTTTATTTCAAATTGTTGAAAGAAATACAGAACCACTTGATCTAATACATAGTGATGTTTATGACATAAAGTTTGTTCAAACCATATGAGGGAATAAATATTTTATTACCTTTATTGATGATCGCATAAAACATTGTTATGTATATTTGCTTAAGAGCAAAAATGAAGCTATAGAGAAATTTATTCTTTATAAAGAGGAAGTTTAAACCCAACTTAATAAAAAGATTAAGATGGTGAGAAGTGATCGTGGTAGTGAATATGTTGAACCATTTGTTGAATAATGTGCACAACATCGTATTATTCATGAAGTGACACCACCATACTCTCCTCAATCAAATGGAGTAGCCAAGCGAAAAAATCAAACTCTAAAGGAAATGATGAATGCATTGCTAGGAAGCTCTGGATTATCACAGAACATGTGGGGTTAAGCTATTCTATTAGCTAATTACCTTTTAAATAAGGTTCCCCACAAGAAAAAGGAAAAGACACCATATGAGTTATGGAAAGGTAGAAAACCTTCCTACAACTACTTAAAAGTGCGGGGTGTCTTGTGAGGGTAATGACTACGTTACCAAAGCAAATGAAAATAGGTCCTAAATGGTGGATTTTATTTTCATTGGCTATGCAAATCATAGCAATGCATATCAGTTTCTTATGTATGAATCAAAGAATCCTAACATTCATAAGAATACTGTATTGGAATCAAAGAATGTTTTATTCTTTGAAAATATCTTCCCTTGTAAAGCTAAGGAAGTTGATTCAAGTTCAATAAAATTAACTTCAGACTATAGATGAAAATGGTCGAGAAGTTCAATAAGAGGTTGAAATTGAGATAGATCCAAGAAGGAGTGAATGAGCAAGTGTGGAAAAATATTTTGGATAAGAGTTTCTAACCTTTATGCTAGAGGTCGAACCTCAAACGTATCATGATGTTATACGGTCATCCAAAAGCACCTCATGGAAAGATGCTATTAAAAGTGAAATTGATTCCATCATGCAAAATCATACGTGGGAATTAGTGGATCTTTCTCTGGGAATTAAACCATTAAATTCTAAGTGGATTTTCAAACATAAAATTAAAGAAAATGGAACAATTGATAAGTACAGTGCCAGATTGGTTATAAAAGGTTATAGACAAAAGGAAGACCTTGACTACTTTGATACTTTTTCTCTAGTATCCAGGATAACTTCTAAAAGGATGATACTTGCAATTGCCGCCTTGCGAAATCTTGAAGTACATCAAATGGATGTTAAAACAGCTTTCCTAAATGGAGATCTTAATTAAGAGATTTACATACAATAACCTGAGGGTCGTGTAGTTCCAGGATAAGAATGGAAAGTTCATAAATTGGTGAAGTCTTTGTATGGACTTAAGTAAGTACCAAAGCAATGGCATGAGAAGTTTGATAATGCCATGATGACAAATTACTTTAAGATTAATGAGTGTTACAATGTGTGTATGTCAAAACTACTGATATTGTATATATAATTCTATGCTTATATGTTGATGACATACTCATTGATGATGACATATGCATCGTCGACATAATACCGTTAGACAACTGATCTCAAATGGAGTTATCTCTTTTGGTTTTGTAAAATCAAAACATAACATTACAGATCCGCTAAATAAAGGCTTAAATCTAGATCAGGCTGATAAAACATCAAAAGGAATAAGACTAAAGCCAATGAAAATTAAAGGTGTTATGTGAAGGAAAACCCAACCTAGTTGATTGCAGATCCCAAAATCTAGGTTCAAAGGGACAACCTACTTGCATAGACCTTGTGAGGTCACTGTGGGGGTTTATCCTAAGTCCGTTCCTATGATATAAACAGTGATTAAAAGTGGGATAGGTTAAGCAATACTTTTAATTACCGTTGTGTGTTTCGTTGAGCCGAGCAACATAAGTCACCAATGTGAGAGTGAAGTGGTGTTTCAAAGAGACTATTGGGGCATGGTTCTTTCAAACTCTTGTAGAACCAGGAGATGTTCATAGCCATATAAACATACCCATGAGAACTAAAACCTTGCCAGAGAGGTAGTTGTGTGAGGTATATCATCGTTTACACAAAAGGTAAAACTGTTCAAAGACATCACTTCTACTGGTTGGCTAGTAAAGTAAATATATTTTCACAAGAGAAGGTTTAAGGGTTGATGCCTACCTATCCTATGCAACCATTAAACATAGATTCTATCACCACATCAAGTCAATGTTTTCATTAAAACTATCAATTTTCATTCATGTGGGGAATTGTTGGAAAAAATGGAATTTTTGGAAGCTTTAAAGCATATTCTCAATTAGTAACAGTGGAGATTTGAATCATAAAACTATGGTTGTATATTCTACTCAATGAGATCTTTACATTGGTATATCATATGCTCAAAATGGTTGAGTGATGAATGGGAAATTGATGCTCAAAGTAAGTCACTTGTGAATTATGTTGAGGAGAATGAAAATCTTAGTCCCACATTGGTTAGATATCAAGTGTGGAATATGTTTATATATGTGAACCAAATTTGTGTCTATTGAATGAATAAACTAATACTTTCTCTTGCGTGCAAGTGGGGTACAAATCCAAACCCCCGGGGTTAGGCACTCGCACGACGTGGGCGACGCGAAATGTCCGGACTGGTTGAGCCTTCTAGGCATGCAAATATTTTAACTTGATATGTAATCTTAATTTTCCTCAGAAGAGCTTATCTTTTTGGAATTAAAAGGAGTTAATGCCGTTAATTCAAACGTTAATTTAGGTTTAAATGGATCTTTAATTCACGGACACTTTTTGGCTCCATTAGTCAAAGATTTCCAAAAGTTCTTCCCTTGAATTTATTTTAAAAACCAAATAATCTGACAGGGAAAGATACACACTGAAATTTCCAAAATTTTGAGAGATCTTTTCCCTACTTATTTTCCAAACTGTTTTCCAGTGATAGATGAAGGCAAGGCTACTGTTCGTTGATCACTGCAGCCGTGCTACTACTGTGCTCATCTTGTTGTTGTATCCTAGGAGACAGTCGACCAACATTTCTCCAACACCAAAGGAGTGGTCAAATCTGTCTTAAGGAGACTGTCAAAAATAGGCCTCAACTACCAGTATAATATTTCAATCTAATTTTATTTTCTGTTCTCTAGTTTTTATTATATATATGCCTATATATTGTACTGGTTAGATCTGGTGATTTAAATAAATATTTTATATTACTATTATATTACTGATTTTTAGAATTTTTTTAAAATATTTTAAAGGTATTTTTCCAGCTTTTAAAAGGATCTCAAAATCGTTCTTGAATTAGCCCTAATTTTGGCCACCATGGGTGGTGGTGTGTGCGCCTAAGTGCAAGAAAGTGGGCTATTTTGTTTCTAAATTCTTGTCCATCTATTTCCATGATTAATTTGAGTTCTTAAACCCTCCTAATCAGCCTCTAATTAGGTATCAATAAGGGAAAAACGTTCTTGATCAATTGGCCATTTGGATATCACAAATCGGGAAGTGTAAGTTTGATTAAATGTAAACTAATTTGTTGATTTGACATATTTATTGGGTAAAGGTTATAGATTGATTAAATAAAGGATTTTAATCAATATTGACTATTGATTTTCCAGTACATGTTAGGTGCTGTCCTGAACGCACCAAGTCAACCGTAAAGCCAAATGACATTCGCAAGTACGATTCGCATCAAAATGGTGTAAGAAATCTAACTTGTTTGGATTCGCAAAATTTTTGTAATTGTGACGATTGGTTTGAACCCATAAGTGGGTGTTTAGGGGGCTGTTTAAGAGGTGAATTAATTGAATTTATAATTATTTAAAATTTACGTTAATTTTAAGGTTTATTAAGGAAATTGGAAGATTAGCTAATGTGCTAAGAAAAAGCATAAAATAAGGTGTGGGTCCTAAACTCATAAACTTGTTTGATAATGATAATTATCATGTTATACTTGATGATTTAGGTTGCGGATTGGATTGAATTAATATTCAAATAATTAATTTTGTAAGTGGTTGAACCAGGTATGTTTCGAGCCCTAAAACATTGATGTGTTAGCAAAGTTGCTAGTTTGACAGTGTGATTACGTGATTGATATTGTGATGTATGATTGTGTTATTTAGTATGAGATTGGTTGTATGTATAGCATGATTTGCTGAAATATGTGTTTATGCATGATACAATTGCATGGAAAATTTGCTATGTTATATCGGAACGGTTGCTATACAAGCACATTAGAAATTTGTAAAAGTATGTGAAATTGTGTAATGTTGAATGATACCATCTTAATGGTGATTTGAAAGTTGGAACATTGATTCCACTCACTGAAAGTATTCGATTATCAAAGGCATGTTGAGCATGTCAATTAAATGTGAAAAATATTAAATTATGGTTATGTATGAGATTGTATGACATATTGTATGTGCATTGCGATGAGATATTTGTGGTTGACGGTTGGAGTACCGCCAGAATATTAAGTCTGCATTTATTCGTAGTCAGTGCACTACATTTGGAGTACTAATGGTATTGATGATTATATCACATTATTTGTTATTCGACAGTTTTACTGCATTATTTTCATTCGGTGATTTTTCCATATCGACCTATGCTTGCATTCGTTGGAGTTTGAAAGACGGGTTTGGAGGAACTCGTGGTGTGTAGCGGATGGTATGGGTAGGAACCTTTTTGCATTGCATCATGCTCACGACATACTCAAATATTATTGATTTATGCTACATATTGTGTTGTGTTGTATTGAATGGTATCAAAATTAATGATTGCTACTCGAATGAATGATAGTCATGCTCATACACCGTTTGACATCGATTTGATAAAAAACTATGTAATGATATGAAATTCCAATGATAGTTCTGTGTTCCTCTGTAATGCTAATATGTTTCACTGTATTTGATATTTGTGTCTGTTTAAATAATTGTTTGACTCACACTAAGCTTTCATAACCTCACCCCCATAGTGTATAACTTTTCAGGTAAACCTCGAAACTAGGACCAGACTCAGGATACGGAGAATCCCCTTTGAACTTGAACTATTTTTAATAAGTATTAATCAGTCTCTGTTGATTTTGGTTTGTAATTTTTAATTATTTCTAGTTTGTGGCTTGGTAACTTTTCGTTTGGGAATTTTTGCACGCATGAATTACTCAAGCATAATAACCAGAAAATGCATGATATCGGGGTTAAGTAAAGTGATGAAGTAAAGTAAAACTTGACATTAGTTAACGCTGCATTGGTTAACGCCAAGTTTTTATGAAGTAAAGTGATGAACAAACCTTTTTTTTCTAAAACAACACTGTCAATAATAAGGTAAATCCTAATTATACACGACTTGATAAATGAATGTTTTAAACTAATTCAAAGTACAACTACAATTTTCTCTAAAATAAGTTTATTTAACGTCTTCAAAAGTAGTGTAAGTTAGCTTAGCCATTTTGGTGGCTAATGTAACCTTCAAAAATATCTATGTTTAACTGTGAATTGTTTGCTATAGTTCTGTGCTGTATTGTAGTACACCGTAACTCAATTCCGATGACGGAGACAGGTAATAGGTGTTACAAATTGGGGAAATGCTTTGTCTTCGGCATCGGACCGGATGACTTCCAGAAGATATAGGCATAGATGCGATTGATTAGTGATCTACCACAAATCGAAGTAGAAAATTAGGCTTTTTCAACACACTTAAGAAGTTTTTTCTAGAGAAAAATAGATTTTTTAGCATAAATTTTTTTGTTATTTTCATATTTTCTAGTAATAAGTGAAAATGTCTCAATTTTGTCTATTTTTTGAACCAAATTGGCCGCTAGAGCAATTTGGAGGCCTAATATGTGTTTGAGTGCTATAAGGATGTGTCGGACGTTGAAAACGAGTAAGAACAACATCGAGCAAAGAGGTATCGTGATATCCAACCCTTGAAATCGCAACACCCCAGATAGTATAGAAGACCAAGGATTTCTTTCATTGGTATCACGATATCCCCTTGGGTATCACAGTATCCACCTCCCAAGGAAGACCCCAAGTTTCAACACTACTCAAGATGTAGCACCCCAAACCCGGCCCAGACGTTATGGCCGGATCCGAATGCCACATCGAAGCGTTCAAAACATTTTATATTGTTGATCCAGAAAAACCTACTTAGTGTTTTAAAAGATAATTTCATTATAGGTTAAAGTGAATGGAAGCTGTGCACCAGGTAGAAAACCGGAAAAGAGGAGGTGAGTCTATCAGACTACTTAAGTATCAAGCTCCCTTCGGATCCAATCCTAGACATGCACACTGCCATTGCCACACCTTAACGTCATGTATATTTCTAGGAAACCGATTTGATTGAGTCATTTTTAGGAAAAGTGATTAATTTTGGAAAATACTTTCATTGCGGAAGCTTTGCTTGTTGTCATGTTATTTTAAAATCAATTGTTGTTTTTTTTGAAAACGCGCCCTAAAGGTATCCAATTTCAACAGTTAAAATAAGTAATACCTATCTTAGTAATACATATTAAAACCATCAAAAATAATTAAGCGGCCTTATTACATTTAAAAACCCAAAACTTCAAACGTAAATAAAAGGATGTCCAGTTCACCAGAAGAAAATCAAACTTTCAGAACGGGTGGCCACTCCGAATTCCCTCACAGCTCCAAGCCCACTATGGTTGGGGAGTTCCTGCGTGGATGAAAATAAAATGGGTGAGTTTGGGGAAACTCAGTGTGTAAGGAAAACCCATTCAAAGCCCAAGTTAGCTCAAGCCTATTGGGCCTAAGCCCATTTAGGTAATAGTGGTACTGGACCAGAGCCCTTTTCAGATTACAATAAACTGGGCCTTAGCCCCTTATTCAGATAACAGTATGGCCCATAGGCCCATTTCAAAATACATGCAACATCAATAACATATGCAAGCCCATTTGGGGAGACTACTCAACCCACCAACCACTACACTCCATCCGTACCAGCCCTACACTCCATGTGGGGAATAGCTCAACCCACCCAGCCCAACACTCCACAGTTGCAACCTTGCTGCTCAGTTAACAGTAAATTGAGGCAAAGCCTCTAGTACGTGGACAAGCCACTTTCAGTACTTCCTCCGTCAATATCCCAATCCCATGCATCAGATAATAACAGCATGGCATGCAGTAAATAACAGCAGTCAAACATGCATTTAGGTCAATTTAACCTTAGGGGTATTTCGGTAATTTATCTACTAGGGGTAAAACTGTAAATTTTCCACTTTTAAAGGTATTTCAGTAATTTATCTATTTTAGGGTTTTTCATGCATATTCCTACTTTTCACGTACTAACAGAATCACGTACCGAGGGTTCTTACCGAATTGGGCTCGTTGGCCCATCATTCCAATTTTGGCCCATTAAGCCCAAAAATATCGAGGGCACAGAAATCATGCACTTTGCAGTCCAAATTTTGCAGCTTACCAAAAACATTAATCGATTTACCTCACGAGCATTCGCACACTCGCAAATCTACAAAATACCAGTTTTCGGCATTTCGGCATTTCGACTTTTGCCGATCCAGACTAAGAGAGAGGGTGTTAGTTACACATCTGTTTGCGACGATATGCTGACGAGATCCACACACGAACTGCCTACAATTGGATTACTAACACGTTAATCTAACTATTCAAATACAAACTACGTATTATCCCCTTACAATATTCGGCCAACCACACCTCCAGATCATAGTAAGCTTATAAGAAATCAATAAGCAACTCATTAACAAATTTTTGTCAATGTTTACCACATAATCATAATTTCACTGCAAGCTGTCTTCCTGAGAAACAGTCACTAAATCATTTATAACTGGAGCTACGAAACTCCAAATCAAGTGCCGTTAATTTTCCCTGAAAATAGACTCAGATATCTTATATCCATAAAATTTTCAGAATTTTTTGTTTGGCCAATCAATACCAGATTTTTCTCAAAGTTTCGTATGTTTCACTGTTTGACTAATCTGACCACTCTTCATTACGAATCAAATTTCTCATTGTAAAGAATTCAAAATATGTTCTCGTTTATTTCATTTGAAACTAGACTCAACAAGCTGTAATTACATAATTTATGCAGCTTCTAACTCATCTCCCACAATTTATGGTGATTTTTTAAATTTACGTTACTGCTGCTATCCCAAGCAGATTTATTACCAAATCACTCTTTCACACCTAACTTGCATGCTTGTTATTTAAACATGTATATCACCAATCAATCATCACATATCTATGATTTTACTTAAGTATAATCTCCATTTCATCATTTTAAAGCACAACATGTTAGCCGATTTTTCCCTTTAGCATCTAAGGCACACGCATGCTCATTTGTTTGGCTCAACTTCACCTATCTTCCATTTTTCATCAAAAGAACAATAAACAACAACCATTTCCTTCATTTTAATTCATGACTAAATACTCACAACACAACTAAAAACCAAAATATGCTTCAAGAGTTAAGGTAGAATCAAGAAGAACTCATGGACATCAAGATAGAAGCAAACTACCATGAACTTACCTTCAATTTTCTTCCTCAAGTGACCGAACATTCAAGAGCTTTCTCCTCTCCTTTCTCTCTCTAACTTTCGGCTATGATGAGCAAAGATGGACAAAACTTTGTTCTTTTCACCCCTTTTTCTTTTAATAAAATTTCATATTTCATCCATTTAATTCTTTAATACAAAAGACATGAAATTCCCATCATGGAACATTTACCTAACCCATTATCATGGAACATTTACCTAACACATTATCAATTTGTATCAATTTGTACCATAAATTATGGATATCAAGTGCACATTTTGTCTACAACAACATGATGGCTTGCCACTTCATGTAAAATGGGAGGTTTGTCATGCAAATCCTCCTATTTTGCACTCCTATTTATTTGGTCACTTCAATTTAGCCTATAGCATTTTCAAACATTTTTACATAGGTTCTATTTCATAATTTCACCCCCTTTTTCTTATGGAACAAAAATTAACTAAAATTGCCGGGTTCTATCTTAAGCTTGAGCCTTCTAAAGGCCCACTAACATAATTAAACCTATGCCAACATTCACAGAATTCCCGAAAATTGGGGCGTTACAACTCTACCCTCTTTAAAGAAATTTCGTCCTTGAAATTTTCTTGATCCAACTAGTTGAGGGTATTGTTGACGCATAGTCTCTTCTGATTCCCAAGTAGCTTCTTCCCTTCCATGATTACGCCAAAGTACTTTCACTATCGGGATAGATTTCCTTTTGAGAACCTTAACATCTCGAGCCAATATTTGCACAGGCTCCTCCTCAAAGGTCAAATCAGTCTGAACTTCAATTTCTGCAATTGGCAGGACATGAGCAGGGTCAGAACGATAACGCCTTAACATGGAGACGTGAAAAACATCGTGAATCCTGTCTAACTCTGGAGGCAATTCCAACTGATAAGCCACTGGGCCTACTCGCTTCAAAACCCAATAAGGCCCAATGAACCGCGGACTCAACTTGCCCTTCTTACCAAACCTTAATATTTTCTTCCAAGGAGAAACCTTTAAGAAAACCATATCACCTACTTAGTACTCAATCTCCTTACGCTTCAAATCTGCATACGACTTTTGCCTATCAGATGCTTCTCTTAACCGGTCCCTAATTATTCTGACCTTATCCTCAGTATCAGCTACCAACTCTGGTCCAAGAACTTGTCGCTCTCCTAGTTCGGTCCAACAACTAGGTGTATGACACCTTCATCCATACAGTGCTTCATACGGTGCCATTCGAATACTCACCTGGTAACTGTTATTGTACGCAAATTCTGCCAACGACAAGTAATCCTCCCAACTACCTCGAAAATCAATCACGCATCCCCTCAACATGTCCTCCAGAATCTGAATAACCCTTTCCGATTGACCATCAGTCTGGGGATGGAAAGCTGTACTAAAATTCAATCGCGTCACCAACGCCTCATGCAACTTTTGCCAAAACTGAGATGTAAATCTGGGATCTCGATCAGAAATAATTGAAACTGGGACTCCATGAAGTCGCACAATCTCTGCCACATGCAACTTGGCTAACTTTTGAAGTGAAAAGTCAGTACGAATAGGTATGAAATGGGCCGATTTGGTCAACCTATCCACAATCACCCACACCAAGTCTTTCTTTGATGGTGTCAAAGATAGCCCACTCATAAAGTCCATGGTTACCCTCTCCCACTTCCAAAGTGGTATCTTCACTAACTGTAACAGTCTAGAGGGTAATTGATGCTCAGCTTTCACTTGCTGGCATGTCAGACATTTCCCTACAAACTCCGTTACTTCTCGTTTAAGTCCAAGCCACTAGTACAATTCTCGTAAGTCGTGATACAAATTGTTCCCTCTAGGGTGCATGCATAAAGTCCTCCATGAGCTTCCTTCAATATTGTCTGCCTCAAATCAGAGTCCTTCGGAACACAAATTCTTCCCCAGAAACACAAAACTCCTTCGCCATTTAACCCAAACTCAGAAGTTTCCCCTTCCTTAACTTTTTGGAAACGAGCGACCAAAGACTCATCGTTCAACTACTTTTCCTTAATCTGATCCACCTAGGTTGGCCTCACTTGCAACTCAGCCAACAGACCTCCATCATCATAGAGACTCAGACGAGCAAACATTGCTCTCAGATCAGATACAGTTCTACGACTTAGAGCATCGGCTACCACATTAGCCTTGCCTGGGTGATACTCGATCGAACAGTCATAATCCTTAAGCAACTCAATCCATCTCCTTTTCCTAAGGTTCAGCTCCTTCTGAGTCAACAAATACTTAAGACTCTTATGGTCAGTGTATATAATACACATTTCTCCGTACAAGTAATGTCTCCAAATCTTAAGTGCGAATATCACTGCTGCCAACTCCAAATCATGAATCGGATAGTTCCCCTCATGAGGCTTAAGCTATCGTGATGCATATGCAACCACCTTACCCTCTTGCATTAACACACAGCCCAAACCCACGTGTGATGCGTCACTGTACACAGTAAAATCCTTCCCAGACTCCGGCTGAATTAACACAGGTGCTTTGGTCAGAACTTTCTTCAACTTCTCAAAAGCTTCCTGCTGCTTCTTAGTCCATACAAACGGTACTCCTTTCCTTATGAGTTTTGTAAAAGGTGCTGCCATCACAGAAAAACCTTCCACAAACCTTCTATAGTATCATGCTAGTCCCAGGAAACTCCGTATTTCCGACACTGACCTAGGCGGCTTCCACTCCAAAATCGCTTCAATTTTCCGAGGGTCCACCTTAATCCCCTCAGCAGAGACCGCATGTCCTAAGAAGGTTACCTCCCTCAACCAAAGTTCAGACTTGCTGAACTTCACAAAGAGTTCCTTCTCCCTTAACACTTGCAGCACTATACGGAGATGCTCATCATGTTTCGCTTCAGTTTCAGAATATACCAGGATATCGTTAATAAAGACGACTACGAACTGATCAAAAAATGGTTGGAACACACGATTCACCAGATCCATAAATGTTGCAGGAGCATTCGTCAGTCCAAATGGCATAACCAGAAACTCGTAATGACCATACTGAGTCCTGAATGCCGTCTTATGGATATCTGCCTCCTTGACTCTTAACTGATGATATCCAGATCGAAAGTTGATCTTAGAAAATACAGAAGCCCCTCTAAGCTGGTCAAACAGATCGTCAATCCTTGGCAGTGGATACTTATTCTTAATCGTCAGTTTGTTCAACTGGCGATAATCAATGCACATCCGCATCGTACCATCCTTTTTTTTCACGAATAGCACTGGTGCTCCCCATGGAGACACGCTTGGCCTAATGAAGCCCCTATCCAACAACTCTTGAATTTGAGCCTTTAACTCCACTAACTCCTTCGGTGCCATCCTATACGGTGTGATGGACACAGGCACCGTTCCAAGCAACAAATCTATTCCAAACTCAACTTCTCGGTTCGGAGGCAATCCTGGAAGCTCCTCCGAAAAAACATCTTGGAACTCCTTTACGGTCCTCACCTTATTCACTGTCAGTCCCTCCTCTTTTGACTGACTTACAAATGCCAAATAGACCTCACAACCTTACCGAATCCACTTTTTGGCCCTTAATGCCGACACCACATTGGACAAATAATCCCTTCGCTCACCTATCACCATAACCTCCTCATCCTTTGTGGTCTTTAACACCATTTGTTTAGCAGCACAATCTAGGGTCGCCTTATGCTTAACAAGCCAGTCCATTCCCAAAATGAGATCAAACTCTCCGAACGGTAACTCCATCAGATCTCCAGGGAAAATCCTACCTTGAGTTTCTAAGGGTACATCCATATACAATTTGTCTACCCTAACCGAGTGACCCAAAGGACTTAGAACAGATACCCCACTCACAATCTCCTCAGAGCAGTCTAAGTTGTCCATAATCCGTTCTGTGGCCTCCAACCAATATTCCGCCACATTCGGGGCTATACCAGGCACGCCCCTAAAGATCTCCGCTCTGTTAGCCCGAAGTCGTTCAGAAATAGATCCCCGAACTCCATTGCCCGTACTTGCCCCGGCAACCCTTTCCAGAACACGAAGCATTGCCTTTGACAGGTCATCATCCTCGGCACCGTGGTCATAAGACTCTACCTCTGTTGCCGATGGTACCGGTGCATCCACCGCCGGCATATGTCTCGAAGATGAAGATCTCGCTCGAGCACTTCCTCGGCCCCGTCCACGGCCTCTTCCACGAACGGCTCTTGTACTCATATTGTATTATCTTGATTACAAATTTTTATGCATTAATTCAATAATTCAGTGTTTATTATAGATGTTTTATGAATCAGATAGTAATTCAAAGTTTGTTTTCGCAGAATCGAAGTCTAGCTACAGTTTTAATCTCTTATCAAATTTTCCTATGGTTTCAGTATCATCCTATCTAGAGTGTCCTAGTAGGGTTTCAATACAGACAGATAATTTAGGAAAATATTCAGAAAAATTCAGAATACTTACAGACTTGAGCCAGAGATTCGGAATGCCACCTTCTAAAGATCTAAATTTTGAAAATCGAGTTTTTCGCATTCTTTATAAAATTTTCGCTTTCGAAAATCTTTGTTTTTGTAAACCCATTCCACAGCCGAGTTGTTGCAACCTAGGCTCTGATACCACTAAATGTAACACCCCAAACCCGGCCCAGACGTTATGGTCGGATCCGAATGCCATATCGAAGCGTTCAAAACATTTTATATTTTTAATCCAGAAAAACCTACTTAGTGTTTTAAAAGATAATTTCATTATAGGTTAAAGTGAATGGAAGCTGTGCACCAGGTAGGAAACCAGAAAAGAGGAGGTGAGTTTATCGGACTACTTAAGTATCAAGCTCCCTTTCGGATCCAATCCTAGACATGCACACCGCCATTGCCACACCTTAACGTCATGTATATTTCTAGGAAACCGATTTGATTGAGTCAGTTTTAGGAAAAGTGATTAATTTTGGAAAATACTTTCATTACGGAAGCTTTGCTTGTTGTCGTGTTATTTTAAAATCAATTGTTGTTTTTTTTTTGAAAACGCGCCCTAAAGCTATCCAATTTCAACAGTTAAAATAAGTAATACCTATCTTAGTAATACATATTAAAACCATCAAAAATAATTAAGCAGCCTTATTACATTTAAAAACCCAAAACTTCAAACGTAAATAAAAGGATGTCCAGTTCACCGGAAGAAAATCAAACTTTCAGAACGGGTGGCCACTCCGAATTCCCTCACAGCTCCAAGCCCACTATGGTTTGGGAGTTCTTGCGTGGATGAAAATAAAATGGGTGAGTTTGGGGAAACTCAGTGTGTAAGGAAAACCCATTCAAAGCCCAAGTCAGCTCAAGCCTATTGGGCCTAAGCCCATTTAGGTAACAGTGGTACTGGACCAGAGCCCTTTTCAGATTATAATAAACTAGGCCTTAGCCCCTTATTCAGATAACAGTATGGCCCATAGGCCCATTTCAAAATACATGCAACATCAATAACATATGCAAGCCCATTTGGGGACACTACTCAACCCACCAACCAATACACTCCACCCGTACCAGCCCTACACTCCATGTGGGGAATAGCTCAACCCACCCAACCCAACACTCCACAGTTGTAGCCTTGCTACTCAGTTAACAGTAAATTGAAGAAAAGCCTCCAGTACGTGGACAAGCCACTTTCAGTACTTCCTCCGTCAATATCCCAATCCCATGCATCAGATAATAACAACATGGCATGCAATAAATAACAACAGTCAGACATGCATTTAGGTCAATTTAACCCTAGGGGTATTTCGGTAAGTTATCTACTAGGGGTAAAACTGTAAGGAGGAATCAATGAAAGGACATCAATTCAAATCCTGGATTTTCGAATTGAGAGAGATATTGAGAGAGATCAAGAATTCTCACTATTTCTTAGATTCATGGACCCAATTCAATTCAGTAGGATCTTTCATTCACATTTTTTTCCACCAAGAACGTTTTATAAAACTCTCCACTTTTAAAGGTATTTCAGTAATTTATCTATTTTAGGGTTTTTCATGCATATTCCTACTTTTCACGTACTAACAGAATCACGTACCGAGGGTTCTTACCGAATTGGGCCCGTTGGCCCATCATTCCAATTTTGGCCCATTAAGCCCAAAAACATCGAGGGCATAGAAATCATGCACTTTGCAGTCCAAATTTTGCAGCTTACCAAAAACATTAATCGATTTACCTCACGAGCATTCGCACACTCGTAAATCTACAAAATACCGATTTTTGGCATTTTGACTTTTCGACTTTTGCCGATCCAGACTAAGAAAGAGGGTGTTAGTTACACACCTGTTTGCGACGATATGCTGACGAGATCCACACACGAACTGCCTACAATTGGATTACTAACACGTTAATCTAACTATTCAAATACAAACTACGTATTAACCCCTTACAATATTCGGCCAACCACACCTACAGATCATAGTAAGCTTATAAGAAATCAATAAGCAACTCATTAACAAATTTTTGTCAATGTTTACCACATAATCATAATTTCACTGCAAGCTGTCTTCCTGAGCAACAGTCACTAAATCATTTATAACTGGAGCTACGAAACTCCAAATCAAGTGCCGTTAATTTTCCCTGAAAATAGACTCATATATCTTATATCCATAAAAATTTCAGAATTTTTTGTTTGACCAATCAATACCAGATTTTTCTCAAAGTTTCGCATGTTTCACTGTTTGACTAATCTGACCACTCTTCATTACGAATCAAATTTCTCATTGTACAGAATTCAAAATATGTTCTCGTTTATTTCATTTGAAACTAGACTCAACAAGCTTTAATTACATAATTTATGCAGCTTCTAGGGTGATTTAGATACTGGAGGACAAGTTAAGGAGCTGCGTTATTAATTTTCGAGGTAGTTGGAAGGAGTATTTTCTATTAGAAGAGTTCGCCTATAATAACAACTTTCAGTCTAGCATCCAGATGGCACCTTACGAGGCACTTTATGGTCATAAGTGTCGTACTCCCTTATGTTGGATTGAGTTGGGCAAGCGACGTGTTTTGGGTCCTGAATTAGTCTCTGAAACAGAAGATAAGGTTAGATTGATCAGGGATCGTCTGAAAGCAGCTTCTGACAGGTAGATGTCTTATGCAGATTTGAGGAGACGCGAGATTGAGTATTCTGTGGGGGACGTTGTTTTTCTCAAAGTCTAGCTGTGGAAGAAGGTTCTGAGGTTTGGTCGTAAGGGTAAGCTAAGCATTAGATTTATCGGGCCATACTAAATTCTGAAACGAGTAGGGCCAGTCGCCTATCAGGTGAGCTACCTCCAGAGTTGGATCAGATTCATGACGTGTTCCACTTCTCTATGCTGATGCGCTACTACTCTGATCTCACGCATATCGTCCCTGTTGAGGAAATTGAGGTTTGGTCAGATCTGACCTTCGAGGAGGAGCCGGTTCAGATTTTAGATCGCGAAATTAAGGTTCTGAGGAGGAAATCCATTCCTTTAATGACGGTGCTGTGGCAAAATCATAGCACTGAGGAGGCTACGTGGGAGCTTGAGGATGCAATGCGTCAGCAGTATCCTCACCTATTCTAATCAGGTAATATTTCGAGGCTGAAATTTTCTTTTAGGAGGTAGAGTTATAACGCCCCAAATTTGATAAATTTGTTTCTATGAGTTTCTGACACAAATTTGTATCTGCTTCAATGGTTAAGTGTTTTGGGTGTGTGTGAGAGGTCCCAAGTTCAAGCTTTGCATTTGACAAATTCTGTTTTTTTTTCCAGATTTAAGCCTTGTCTTCTAGTTAGCAGGCTTACATTAAATTATTTGTAAGTTCATAACAGAATGGACCTGCTGGTCTGGTGGTTAAGACATGTGGTGGTGTTTTGGAGGTCTGGAGTTCGAATCCTTATATGAGCAAGGGAGTTTATATTTTTACTCGGTTCTGCAAAGGAATTTTGGTCGTTTTCAAATACTGAAAAAGTTGAGATTGGGTAGTAGTGGGTAGTTGGGGGAAAAATCTAATAGAGTTTTTTTTGTTTTTCTCTCTTTTCCCAAAATTCCCCTATTCTTTTGCTTTCTCTGCCATTTTCTCTTCCCCAATTTGCTGTCGATTTTCCCTTAAATTTGCCCTACCTTTTTACTTTTATTCCGTATCTTTTGCGTATATCGCGACTGTGGTAAGTAATATTTTCGGTTGGCATCATTTTTAGATGATTGTATCACTTTTGTGAGTCTAATTTCTGGGTTTTGGCAGCAACGTATCGTGGTGTTTAAGGCTCTTTTCGTACTGTTCTATAGCGAGTCGATTGGAAGTTTTGCGGTAAATGTTCATAGCTTTATGGAGTGAGTATTAGTGTTTTTAGGGGTTTAGGGTTTTAGGGTTTTAGGGTTTTAGGGTTTAAGGTGTTAAGGTTTAGGGTTTTAGGGTTTTGTGAGCCCAATTTTCTGAAATACTTTGAAAGGTTGCTCGGGTCGCCCAAGTCGACTAGGACCTTCTATAGGGTCGATAAGAGTTACTTGACCCCTGATTATGTGATTTGACTATTTGATATGTGCTCTAGCATGTTACTCTTAGCATGTAGATCAATTTGTATGTATGATCTGTTAACTGCATATTTGCACGGTATGTATTGTATGCTGTATTGCATCGGGGTTGGGTTATTGTATGTGGAGTAAGTATTCTAAAAGGCTCCTAAGCCTGATATCTGGCAGCACAGCTGCAATTATCTGATTATGTGTTGCATTTCGTTATAGCATGGTGTGTAGGGATGGGTGGGTCAATTTTATCCCCACATGTTGTGTAGGGTTGGACGGAGTTGGTGTGTAGAGGTTGGTGGGTAGGACTCTATTATTCTACTCTGTTATGCATGATATATCTATGATTAGCTAAGGCTCGTTCGTATCTGATTCTGTATCTGATTAGACTAAGGTTCACACCGTTACCGTAAAGGTTTCAGGCCCGAGTTATCTAATATTTGGATGTATGCCTGATTTCTGCTATTGTGATTAATTTCTGAGGGGATTACACACTGAGTTTGCGAAAACTCACCCTTTTCTGTTTAATCTGTGTAGGTAATCCCCAGACTTGATGGTTCGGTGCAGTGGAGAACTCGACGGTGGCCACACATATTTAGACTGTTTTAAATTCAGTTCTGGTATTCATTTCTTTTTAATTATATTCTGGGTTGGTTGATGTAATTTGGAACTTTATGGACTTTATTTGGATTTTTAAACTGTTTATAGGATTTTAGACTAAAATTAGTTTTCCTGAAAGCTAATGTTTTCATACACGAAACGGTTCCCAAAAAATTATTTGGTTTTTAAAAGCTTTCGCGCAAAAGAAATGTTTTAAATCAAATCAATTAAAACACGTTTTCCTAAACTACGTAAAACTAATAATTGGGATGATTTTTAGGTCAATGCATTTAAAAAAAACACTTTCATGTGACAACGCCAGATTTAGCCATAACGTCCAGCCTGGATTTGGAGTGTTACAGATCGAGTATTGAATTTGATTGAATTGCATATTGTATAAATGATGCATTGAATGATGATTTTGGGTTGTTTATTATATGATGAAATTGTATTATTTGGTTGATAGGTATGCATGAGAAAAGGGTGGCAAATTGGCTTTACAAATGGCTTATTTTTGTCCACACGGGCAGAGACAAGGGTATGTGTCACGGTCATGTTTCACGGCCTTGTGTCCCCTAGGGTACCCTTTCGAATTAAGGCAGTATACGCTACAGTTTTGACATGGCCTAAACACATGAGTGTGGCTACTAGTCGTGTGTGGCACACGGGTTGGCACTTAGACGTGTGGCCGACCGCATGGCCAAGTATAACAGCCTGATTTTGGGTATAGTCGAAACAGTGGTTTTGGAACCACTATTCCAAGGCCGGAGAAATTATTTTTAATGTTATTTTATGTGTTGTAGCATGATTATATGAGTGCATGAAAATTTTGGTGAAATAATTTTAGCGATTTCATATTTAATTGCAAAAAAGAACTAAATCGCATAAAGGGCAAAAGTTTTGTTTTGCTAGCTAAATATGTTAAATAGCTAGAGAACCAAAATTTTTGGTGTTTAAAGTGCAAATAGACCCTAAATAGGGTGCTTGGCCAGCCATAGAGAGAGAGAGAGTTTGAAAAGCCAAAGTTTGTGGGTATTAGGTAACTTATTTGGCATTAAAATAAAACAAAAAGAAAAAAAGATGTCATCTTTTCATCTTTCTTCCTTCCCCCACCGAAAATACCAGCAAAATAGGGGTTTTGAAAGTTCAAAATTTTAGCAACTTCCATCCCTTGCAAGTAAGTGATTTTGATTATCATTTTTGTTGATTTTTGTGTTTTTGGGACCCTTGTAGCATAAGCTAGCTAATGGGGGATTATTTTGCAAAATGGTTGAAATTCTAGGGTTTTTCTATGTGAATCTTTATGTTGCTTGCTGAATTTTTATGGAAGAAATTGAGTCATGGTTGTGTAATAAATAACTTTTGTGAAGGGATTTTCATGAAAACACCTAAAATGGATCATTTTATAAAGATGGCAAAATGAGTGATAAGTATGACTAATAATGAGAATTGAGGGCTACTCCTAGTATAAAAAGAATTCGGCTAGGCTTGGGTTGGGAGGAAATTTAATAAAAATCATTTACGAGCCTAGGGGTAAAATCATAAATTTGTGAAAGTCTAGGAGCAAAATGGTCATTTTTCCAAAGTATAAATTATGAAATGTATTGGTTAATATGATGATTAAAATAGTGGATTTTATCAATATAGATCAAGAAAACTGGGATTCGAGCTTAAATCGGAAAGTACAAGGTTATGGACTAAAATGAAATAATTGGCCGAAATTTTCCTTCGAGGTAAGTTCATGTGATAATAAAAATGTAATGTTATGATTGAATATTAAATGCTTTATTGTTATTATATAAATTGTATGATTGATTATACGGATATTTTTTATGAAGATTCGACAAGTACATAAGCAAATAATGTGATGTTGTTGCATATTTTAATGCTTTGATAATATGTACATTTAAATGTTTTATTGCTATCATGAAAGTATGAAATGTATGACGGAAGAATAAATGACATTATGAGTAAGTGCGTCGACATTGAGTTAGACAAGAAACGCCGTTTCAACCTCAGGAATAGTATAGGATACATGGGATATGTCATGAGAAATAATGTGGTCGGAACTCATGGGTTGTGTCTGAGTTCATGAGATAAGTGATATATGTAATGTGGGTTCGGGTGCTGACTTTGTGTATAGACCCGTGAGTAGCTCAAATGCGAGCATTACATTATATGTGGTAGCTTTAGCTACATATGTTCTGCGCTATGAGTTGGTTCTACCTGCATATATGGCACTATGTGTAAGTTTCCGTGTATCCATTAGTGTTCCTAGTGTTCAATGGGTAATTCAAAGAAGGATTTGATGATGGTCCCAATGAGGTATGTCATTGGTGAGAACGAACTTGAGTTATGTTACGAATGAGTACAGGTATGTACAAAAACTCAATTGAATATGAAATCCACGAATGGTAAGTCCATGAGTATTGTGAAATGATGTTGTGTTAATTTGGTGGACTAAGATATATGTTTATAAATGCATAGATTTCTAATTTAAAAGAAATGAAGGTGTGATGAACTTAGTCATCATCTTTTTTGTACTAAAACTGTTTTGGACAATAGATGTAGCCCAACTTTGAAAATTCATCAAAAATTGTGGAAATTGAATTTGAGGCTGAATAAAATATGCAATTAAATCTTTTGAGTCTAGTTTCACAGAGAAGAAACGGTGTAAGAAAATGAATATCAGATTATGAGATATTTAAATTATTGTGATACAGAGTTAGAATGGTTTCGAAATCCCCAATTATGATTTGAGAAAATCATTTAAAATTGTACAAAATAGTTATGGGCTATAATTTATATGATTAAAATCCTTAGTGAGTTTATTTTCAAGAGAAATATACAGAAATATCATCCGAGTCTCGTACTATGAGATAATTAATTTTTAGTGAAGAGGGGTCAGAACTGTCAAACAGCAAAAAAAGGGTAACTTTAAAGAATAAAATGTACTTATTGGATAGACTAAAAATTCTGAAAATTTTATGGTAAGAATATATGTGAGTCTAGTTTTAGGTAAAATTAGCAGATCTTAATTTGGAGTTTTGTAGCTCTAGATATAAATAAATTAGTAACTATGACTTGAGAAAAGCAGTAGGACCAGAAAATAAGCAAAAGTGTAATTATAATCGTATTACCTTGAGAAGCATGTTGGCATATTGCTTATTATTTTCATATGGACTTACTAAGCATAAAGCTTACTCCCTCCCTTTTTATTTCTTCAGTGTTGTCAAGTCGACGGGGTTGGAGAGCGTCGGAGGCAGCAACACACTAGTAAGCTATTACCGTTGGGGTATTGATAAACCTTAGGTGTATTTGAGTGAGTGGCATGTATAGGGACTTAGTTATTATGATGTGCATTCTTCTAATTTGGTCAAGATGTTGGCTTAAATTGATTCGTTGTGTATAGCCATGAGACGTGGCTTACAAGGGTGATGGCTTATAAGCCTATTTATCCAAGTTATGGATTGATACCTTGCGATGTGGTCATGTGATTATATTTGTTTGATATGAATGGTTAGTGTTACGGTATGTATGCTTGATGAATGTCTGATGACCAAACGAAGTGGTCATAATCAGAGAATAAAAGTGTGAAATGGCAATAAGTCAATAATGCTGGAAAAAGAAATTGGTGTGGAATGACTTAGGCAGGCATGTCATTTGTGAATGTGAAATAATGTCATGCATGGTATAAATGTGTAAGCGATAATCAAAATGGCATGTTCAATTGATTGTAAATTTGTGTGTTTAGACTTGGTATAAAATGAGTAAGCCAAACACGTGTATGATGACATATGACTGTTACAATTGAGTCTTAATAGAGGATGTTTAATCATTTACTTGATGCTACATTATTTGTGTCTATAATGTATTTAAGTATGTGAGGTATTAATGGTAACAAAAAAGCTTGGAAAATAGTCTAAGTGCTAGCCACACGGCTAGAGACACAGCCATGTGTCTCAACTGTGTGGTTCAATTTGTTTTGCTAATGTCATAAACAGAGAGTTACACGGCCAGAGGACATGGGCGTGTCCCTGCGTCCACATGGGCGTGTGACCCTGTTTCATGAGAATTTTTCTAAGTTTTCCTAAAACTTTCTGAAGTTCCCAGTTTAGTCCCAAACTGCCTTTAATGCATGTTTAGAGCCTCGTTAGCTCGTGTAAGGGAAATTATGCATGTGATTTAATTTAAATGAAATTTTATGGCCCGATTTCAAGAAATTGTGTACATTTAAGTTCGGTAACGCCTTGAACCCTGTCCCGGCATCGGATATGGGTAAGGGGTATTACGCTAAGTCAGTAACCTCTCTAATTTCCCACGGCCTGTGATACGAGCATGTCTGGTAGCCGTGTGAGGCACACGGCCTGTTCACACAGGCGTATGACCCTTAAATGTTTGGAACTTTTCTAAGTTTTGCAAAGTTTGCATATGTTATCAGTTTAGTCCCAAACCACTTTTAAGCATGTCTTGAGGTCTCGTAAAGCCTTATAAGGGACAATGTGAATGATTTGAATGGATTTTAATTATGATTGCACAAATGTATGATTTTGTTGGGGTTGGTCGATAATGCCTCGTAACCCTATTCCGATGACGGATACGAGTTAGAGTTGTTACATTAAAGTTATTTTTTTAATTTGTGGATTTTTTTGCATCGTGTGATTTATACATTAAGACAGGAGAGAGTCAAGCATAACAAACCATTTTTCAGAAATTATTATTTTAGGTTGTCTCCTTGCACTGAAGATTTTTTTTTTGAAATTTGAAATTTACAAGTTTAACATCCAAACCATACTTTTTTGTGAGTGTTGAGCCTATAGAGCATATCTTTTTTGTGCTCACTTTATTCTTGGTTGTGAGAATGTCAACTTGATTTGTTATTCTAAAACTTGCTTCAAATATAAATGCTGAGACCAAATTATTGATTTGATATATTGAAATGATAGAGACACTTAGGATTTAACCCACCTAACCTTTAAACAGCTTATTCATTGAATTAATCCCTAGTAAACCCCATTGATCCTAACACATTTTTTACTTAACAATTGCTCATGTTAACCTGAAAACCCACATTAATGTTGTAATTTTTTTTATTGACTTCCTTAATATCGAGATTCGATTTGGTTAGTTGTTTGACTATATTTCATCATTCACATTATTGAATTTTCTCCTTGTTTAAAAAAATAAAGTAAAATAAAAAAATTGTTGAGCTTGAATAGTTAGTCTCATATTTTGTATAAAAGCTCATATCCACTCTTTATTTCTTGTCGATGTAAATTCTTTCAATTCAACAACTGGTTTTTTGGTTTGGTAACTTATCAACTTGACTCTTGATTGTAACCACCTCTTATGAAATTTTTTGTACCCTTAACCTAAGCCCCGTTACAATCTTGTAAAGACCTCTTGATTGGTGTATCATCTTGTTATATAGTGGTGGGGATTTGATTTTCAACCAAGCCTATGGTAATAGTATTTCTTGTTTGAGTGTTGAGTTCACATTACTTGAACATTAAATACCTTGAGTGCTTTGAGTGAACTTTAGTAACGATGTTAATTCTTGTTGAGATTGAATTTCAGGTAATTATTGAGATAGGAAAGACGTTTATGTTTTTTATGTTTTAAAGTTCTCTGCTTAGATTGCTTGTGTTGTTTAATGTCATATTAAATTACAATTTTTTGTAGGAATTAGTTTACAATTAATTTAGGGTTCCAATACAAAAATATATTATGATTGTGACAAATATATTAATGGGCGGATTGATAGTGTATCTTACATTCATGCTGCAATATCCCGAATTAGGGCCTAATAGGAATAATAGTTTTGGGACCACAAATCCGAGATAGAAATAATTATTTTATTATCATTTTAAGGTCTATGGCATGATTTCATGATTGTGTGAAAATTTCGTTAGAAATTTTATCGATAGAGGGTCCAATTTGATATTCAGGACTAAATTGCAAAAGTTGTAAAATGTGTGTTCTAGTTCACAAAGGTACTTAGTACTTGTGAGTAATGGGTTTTTAAAGTGGAGGTCCTTGGATAGTAATTAGACCATTATACTAGTTTGGAAAAAAATACCTAAAGGAAGATAAAACACCATAGTTTTTAATTAAGGGCATTTTGGTCATTTAGTTATTAAAATGAATTAAAAACAAAATTAAAAGCCAATTTTTGTCCATCTTCAACCCCTTGGCTGAATTTCACATGCGAAAGACATAGATAGGGTTTTTCAAGCTTTCAAGCTCGATTGTAAGTCCATTTTAGCCTCGTTTTTAATGTTCTTTACGTTTTTGGAGTCCCAATAACTTGATTAAGCTTATTCTAGCAATAATTTAACCTAGGGTTTATATTTGGAAAAATACCCATAGGAGAAATGTGTTTATTTTGATGTTTTATGGTAGAATATGAAGCTTGAAATTGTGTTAAACAACTTTTGGTAAACAATTTTACGTGAAAACGAGTAAAACGACATAATCGGTAAAAATACCTAATGTTCATAAGTACATGTTAGAGTGAGAATTTGATGTTGCCATAGAAGGGAAAAATGATCATCATGTCAAAAAACATAAGAAAATAGGATGAATTTTAATTTCTGATCCTTGGGGAAAAAGTGTAAATATGTAAAAGTTTAGGGGCAAAAATATATTTTTTCCAAAGTTTAAGTCAAGGACTGTTTTAATAAATGTGAGTATTAAATAAGCTAAATTTGTTATTTTAGATCAAGAGAAACAAGATTCGAGTCATGATCGAGGGAAAAATAAAGTTTACGAGGAATAGGCTCGATTTCTAACATTTTGTATCGAGGTAAGTTCAGGTGTAAATGTAGTAACATAATTGTCATTTTAAGTAATTTAATGTTATTTATATGATATGATGATTATTATCATGAAATATTATGCTTTGTGGATTGTTATTTAGTAATATGCAAATTATGTGAGCTACTTGATAAATATGAAATGCTATCAAGTATCGGTTCTGACATTCCGTGGAAGAAGGCAAAGATGTGTTATTGAGGAAAATCCCATTTCAACCTTGGGAATAGATTAGGATACAAGTGACATGTCACTAGGATATTTGAGTTCCGAGCTCGTTGAGTTGAGTCCGAGTTCGTGAGATGTAACTAGGCATCCGAACTCATTAAGTTGAGTCCAAATTCACTTATGGATGCGAACGCCCGAGCTCGTTGAGTTGAGTCCAAGTTCGTTTATGGGCGGGTTACATGGTAGCTTCGCTACATAATTTTCGCAGGCTATTGAGTTTGTCTAGCTGCGGGTATGACACTTATGTGCATGCAATCCGTGTATCCAAATTATATTCCGATGTGTTCAACGGGTGAATCTTAAGTGAATAAGGAGAATACTTAAGATGAAGGTGACATGTTGGTAAGTGTGGTGAATGAGAAAATTTGGATAGGTATGCGCTTAAACCCTCGGGTTGAGAACTTGGTATGATGAAATCGTGGTAAGATAGTAAACACAAATGTAACATGAATGTCTTGGTGATATTTATACAAATGATATTTTATGTTGGATTGCATGATTATGTTAGTTGCTATTTACATGTGAACTTACTAAGCATGTAACACCCCGAACCCGAGACCGTCGCCGGAGTCGAACACGAGGTGTTAACAGACTTCAAACCACTTATTTGACATTTCCCAGACAAGCTGCCAATCTGCGTACTAGTCGCTTTAAAAATCATATCTTGAGTTCTGAAACTCGAAATCCAGTTCCGTAAATTTTCCCTGGAACTAGACTCATATACCTATATGGCAGAATTTTTGTAGAATTTTTGGTTGGGCCAATTAGTACAGTTTATTATTCAAAGTCTCCCATGTTACAGGGATCGACTACACTGACCTTTGCGCATTATGACTTGGATATCTCCCTGCACAGAGCTTCAATACTGATGCCGTTTGTTTCTATAGAAACTAGACTCAGAGAGGAATCTGTACATATATGGCATGACTCCTAATTATCTCTGGTTAATTTATAATGAATTTACAAAGTCGGAACAGGGAATCCAGAAACCGTTCTGGCCCTGTCTCACGAGAACCTAAATATCTCTTAACATACTGTCCATATGATCATTTCGTTACTTCTATATGAAAATAGACTCATCAATCTTCGATTAGATAATTTATTCATTAATTAATTCCACTCCTGCTATTTTTAGTGATTTTTCAATCTCACGTCACTGCTGCTGCCAGCATCTGTTACGAAAGCAACTCTGCCTATTTCGTGATTTCTCCTTGATCTAACTAGTAATTCATCATACATATCACCAATTATGATCATGACTAGCCATGCCAAAGGCTAATCATTGTCAAACATCTCCCTACTACACTATTGCCATATCATGAATTTTAACAGCAAAAATAATCAACCATGACATATGGCATAAAAAAAAGTCGAATTATCAAGACTTACGACCTAACGTTATGAAACCAAACCCAACCGAACATTTATGCCATTTTCGCATGGCTAAAAGTTTACATACCAAAGTTCAAACACAACATAATAGCCTATACATGCCGAAATGTTCTCCTAAGCCGACTAAGAAGAAAGTACCAAAACTTGCTAGCCGGTGTGATGACTCCAATGACGGCCCGATCACGCAAAAAGAGACGAGTCCAAGAAACCTAAAATAGGTGACAAGGAAACACCGAGTGAGTATATAACTTAGTAAGTCATAAGCAATGCACTACCATCCATTAATAACATTATCACAAGAGGAAGCAAAATGGAACGAGGCTAGTTACTCCACCCATACCGAACCATACCATGGTTCCTCAAACCTATCGGTTCAATCTCATACCAAGTCATGCATTCACATTCCATATACTAATCAATAGGATATTTGAGGCATTTTCATACATCATTTTGTTTTCGTTACAATCATACAACTAAACGACCTTTCACCTATTCCACGATAAATCTTATGTACGTGACCTCAATTATAATTGTCACATAGGTTCAAACTTACCAAGCTCAACTTCAAATATAAACATAGCGCCTAGTAGTCACGAACTCAAGGTACTTACCCGATCCGCTGTCCGTGATCAACTCAATAATGTCGCACACTTAGTGCCCATATGATTCAAAAATATATATTAAGTCCGCACACTTAGTGCTATATAATCAACTCGCACACTTAGTGCTATATAATCAAACTCGCACACTTAGTGCTGAACAATTTAAACCCGCACACTTAGTGCCAATCTCATGATCATAAATGTTTATACCGCACACTTAGTGCCGAGATCAACAACTCAATACATCTCACCTCTTTTCTTTTCATTCAACACTTTCATCACCACATGCATACATGTATATAAATTTATCATTCCATTCGGCATAATTACATAGACATTATGTCTATTTAGATCAATACAAAATATATGCTTAATGACTTACTTTGTGTTGGGTAGGACGGTTCCAACTCGGCTACTCGATGATCTTTTCTTTGCCTTTGCTTGATTCTCCTCCTTTAACTCCTTGAGCTTAATCAATAAATCAACTAGTTTAACCATCTTGCTAAACATTCATAATTCAATTACACATGCATATGTATGTTTGTATATTCGACAACCATCCTCACTAATTACCCATTTAGTTGATTATACACATAATTAAAGGTAACATCATGAATGGGCATACTTATGTATATATACATATATATGTATATATATATACTTCGGAATGGGCATCACAATTAGATTTAACACCACCTTCATACTCAATTAGATGGCCGAATGCATGTATATATGCACAATGTCAACTATAACATCATTTAAACACCTAATTTCATCTCACGAACACTCGACCCATTTTTACCCCATATGGCCGAATGTGTAAGATTACATTCAACACCACCGATGTACTTAGTTAGGTGGCCAAATATACCAAGTTAGACTTGACATTATACGTCACAAGAACTCTAATTTAATTTGTCAATTGCTTGGCCAAGAACTCACAAGTGCCTTATCTACAACCTATTCGGCCTTACTACTTAAACTTAGCCTTTCATACACTTATCTCTATTGTTTTAGAAGGCCGAATCCTTATGTGTTACAACATCTAGCTTACTCAATTCAACACATCAAAACGACATTTAGGCCGATTTTGCTAGCACACAAGCCTTTGACCGAATGTCCTTGACCTCTAGTCACCTAAATTTTTATTCTTTAAAACTCATCCAACTCATATTTTTCATTGACAACCTCCTTAACTTCAATTTATTCACATCTTTAATCATGCTACATTCGACCATTATTTAACAATAATTCATGTATCCTTTTTATTAAACACTCAAAATCAACCATCTTCATACCTCATCACCAAAGACATCAAAATACCAACCAAGAATGTAACATTCATGGCCGAATATCATCTCCATCAATTAACAAAATTTGAACCATGGCTAGGTAGATTTCAAACTTACAACTTAAAATATACATGAATCTCAAAGAATAATATCAAACATACCTCAATCTAGTTACATGCATGGCCAAACTTCTTAGAAACTTTCCCCTAGGCACCGAATATTCAAGAGCTTCTTAATCAACTTGAAGATGACCAAATGCCTTAACTTCACTTTCTTCTTTTTCTTTCTTTAGGTACGGCAATTGTGATAAGGAAAAGGATGAACACTCCTTCTTCCTCCCTTATTTTATTCATCCTTTTTTTCTTTTTAATTCCCTTCTTTTATTTATTCTAATTTACTTACCAATATTAAATAATAAACAACATAAACTTGGAGGAATGGAACCATGCTTGGCCGGCCACTTATCAAGAATTGGGCACTTTGACATGCAAACCCAAACTTTCCTATTTTAATACTATTTGGTCCTTACTTATTTACCTATCATAATTTTCTAAGTCTTTCAACTAGATCCTTTCAAGCAAAATTCACATTCCTAATACAAAATTAAAACATCAAATTTTTATACAAGTACTATCACACATATAAGATATGCAAATAAAATTTTAACTAAATTTTATGACTCGGTTTTGTGGTCCCGAAACCACTTCCCGACTAGGGTCAATTTTGGGCTGTCACAAAGCATTTATGCTTACTCCCTCCTTTCCATTCTTTGTAGTTTTGACAAGCCAGCTCGAAAATTGGGAATGGTCAGAGGCTCACTCACACTATCCATGGACCATTTTGGTATAGTGGCTTGTATATTTTGAGTTGGCATGTATAGCATTATAATCATTTTGTGTATATAATCTTATGATATGGCTATTGGGTGGTAAGGAAACGTTTGGTAATGATTAGCCATTGGAATGAATAATAAAGATCATATTTGGTGTTATGTATGCTTAATGTGCTATCTAATCCATGGAAATTCATAAAAAGGCGAAATTTGCTACAAAACAGTATTATACAACAGCAATGACGTGAGTTTGAAAAATCACTAAAAATAGTAGAGATAGAATTAGATGATTAATAAAATCTTAAATTGAATCTTATTGAGTCTATTTTCATATGGAAGAAGCAAAATAGGTAAATGAGTTGTATTTTATGAGAAATTTGAGTTTTGGTGGAACAGGGTCAGAGCAAATTCTAAACCCCCTATTCTTAATTTATAAATTCACTAAAAATTGTAAAAAAATAATTTTGAGACATACTTTGTATGTATAGATTTCTTATTGAGTCTAAATTTAAGAGAAAAAACGACATAGTCATCTGAATTCTGTACAGAGAGAAAAGTGATTTGTAGTGAATAGAGGTCAGAGCAGCCGAACAGTGAAACAGGGGAAAATTTAACTAATAAACTGTACTAATTGGCCCAACCAAAAATTCTAGAAAACAATTAGTAAATAGATATATGAGTCTAGTTTCAGGAAAATTTTACGGATTTTAATTTTGAGTTTCGTAACTCGAGATATGATTTTTTTAGCGACTATGACGCAGATGGGCAGTTTATTACTAAAGGTGAAATAAATTGTTTGAAATTGTTTAAGTGATAATTTAAATCTGTTAATGCCTCGTGCTCAACTCCGGCGATGGTCTCAGGTAAGGGGGTGCTACATTTTGTGGTATCAGAGCTACAATTTAGTCGGTTCTCTGACTAACGTGGTGTATGTACGGGTTTTGCTATACATGCCATATATATATTGTGATAGTGTGACGACTCCTAACCTTTAAAATAATTTTTTTTATATAGTAAATGGATCCCGATCCAGCTGTGGCCAATGATGTAGAGTGTGACACCCCTAAAGTGACCCTAGTCGGAAAGTGGTTTCGGGACCACTAAACCGAGTCATAAAGATAATTAACCGTCATAGTTGATGCTCATTATATGTACATATGCATGTGTGAAAATTTCATGTTTGAATTTTATTAAATAGGACTTATGTGAGAAAATTTAGAAATGTGCTAGGCAAATGTGAAGTGGCCTATTAATGCATGTTATGAAAATGATGGGTTTGCATGTCAAATTACCCAAAATTTGAGCTAGTGGCCGGCCATGCTATGGGTGGAAACATGTTGGGAACATGTTGGCTTAGTGTGTTATGTTAGAAAGAATAAATAAAGGGTTAGTAATTAAGTAATGAAAAGGGAGGGGTGATGAAAACAAAGTTGTCTCATCCATCCCCCCCTCCATTTGCCGTAACTAGACAAAGAAAAAAAAAAGGGTGTTCATCCTTTAACACCTTGGCCGAAAATTTGAAGGAGGAAGGAAGAAGAAAGGTTGAAGAGATTCGGCCATGCATGTAACTAGGCTAAAGTATGTTTGATGATGTTCCATGAGATGCATGCATGTTTTAGTTGTTAGTTTGAGTTCTACCTAGCCCATGGTCTAAATCTTGCTATGTGATGGAGATGATATTCGGCCATGGGTGTTGTCTTTCTTGGTTGGTGTTTTGATGTTGTGGTGATGAGGCATGAAGATGATTGAGCTTGAGTGTTTAATAAAAAGGTTTGGATGTGAGAGTGTGTGAGGAGTAGAAATGAGGGGTCTTAGCAACTTCATGAAGGTTCGGCCATGGTGCTTCAATATTGCACTTGTGTTTAACCCTAGGATTAATTAGTTATATGGTTAGTATGGGTATGGGTGACCGAATATGAGAGCATGAATAGATGGAGAGTTTGGTGAATCGATATGTGGTAAATGTTAAGTGTTAAATGAGATAGAAATGATAGATTAATGTTGCACATTCGGCTATAGTTAGGCATGTTGATGATCTTATCTTGACTTAGATAATTAGGCATAAAAGGGTGGTAATGAGGTTGAGGTTGTTGAATGGTTAGTTGGGTAACAAATGAAGCATTCGGCCATCACTTGGGAGCTTATGTGATGTTGAGTTTAAAATTAGCAAAGGTGATTACCGAATGTCCAAGTATGCATATGCATGTGTGATTAGATTATTGATAGTATGGTAATTGCATGAGGTTATTAGCCGAATAGCTAAGAACATAAAGTAGCAAGATGAAAATTTTACCATGTCGTTTCGTATGTCATAAAATCATTAAAATGTGGATACCAATATATGTAGCAAAGCGGTTAAATGAGTTAATTTATTTGTTTAAGCTCAAGACTCTAAAGGAGAGGCGTCCAACAAGGGAAAGGAAAAAAGTGATCGAAGAGCCGTCGTAATCGTTCGGCAACTTCCGAGGTAAGTTTTAAGTGTTTAAACGTTGAGTAAATTCAATTATAATAGGACATGATGAGTTGATTTAGTAAGATATGATATGGCCATGATATGTTCTAAGCTCAAATGGTAAGTTCTTAAGTGTTTGAGCTTGGGAATTTAAGGGTAATTTGAAATAGTCTGCTTCGGACAGCAGCAGTAACGTGACTTTAGAAAATCACCATAAATTTATGGACTTGAATTAGAGGCTGAATGAGACATGAAATTAAAGCTTAATGAGTCTAGTTTCTTATAAAAGAAACCGTGTAAGCAAAGGAATTTCCGATAATGAGATATTTAAAGTTGTGTGAGACGGTGTCAGAATGACTCCGAAATCCCCTGTTCTGTTTTTAGAAAATCATTATAAATTGTACAAAAATGTTTATAAGATAAAATTTATATGCTTAGACTCCTTAATGAGTCTAGTTTCAAATGAAATCAAATACAACACATTTTGAATTCTGTAAAATGAGAAATTTGATTCGTAGTGAAGAGTGGTCAGATTAGTCAAACAGTGAAACAGGGGAAACTTTAAGAAAAATCTGGTATTGATTGGCCAAACCTAAAATTCTGAAATTTTATGGATGGAAGATATACGAGTCTATATTCAGGAAAAATTAACGGAAAGTGATTTGGAGTTTTGTAGCTCCAGTCATAAATAATTTAGTGACTATTGCTCAGGAAAAACAGCTTGTGCTAAATTTGAGATTATGTTGTGAACCTTGATAAACTTGTTTTAGTTGCTCACAAGCTATTGATTAAACCCATACTTGAATTCTAAATCGTGATATTGTAAGTTTATGAGTATTCGAATATGAAATGATAGTAAGGCCTAATGGCCGATGTGATGAATGTGAAAGTGTATATATGTGATAATGCCTAATGGCCGATGTGATGAATGTGAAAGTGTATATATGTGATAAGGCCTAATGGCCGATGTGATGAATGTGAAAGTGTATATATGTGATAAGGCCTAATGGCCGATGTGAAGAATGTGAAAGTGTATATATGTGATAATGCCTAATGGCCGATGTGATGAATGTGAAAGTGTATATATGTGATAAGGCCTAATGGCCGATGTGAAGAATGTGAAAGTGTATATATGTGATAATGCCTAATGGCCGATGTGATGAATGTGAAAGTGTATATATGTGATAAGGCCTAATGGACGATGTGATGAATGTGAAAGTGTATATATGTGATAAGGCCTAATGACCGATGTGATGAATGTGAAAGTGTATATATATGTGATAGGGCCTAATGGCCGATGTGATGAATGTGATAAGTCTCGAAGGGCATTTGTGTCAGTACTATATCCGGGTTAAAACCCCGCAGGCTTTATGTGAGAATATTATCACTGATTAATGTCCGTAAGCTTCGTGCTCGTACTATATCCGAGCTCTAAAGACCCGATGACTACGTGTGGGGATTTTGTCCGGGTAAGACCCGATAACTTCGTGTGGAGATTATGTCCGGGTAAGACTTCGTAATAAGAATTGCTTATAAATATATTCAATGCGAAAGGTTAAACAGGTATGTACTCCAAGTTTATATGTGAGCTTGATTTGCACTAAATCATAAGGTAGTTATGTGACGCATACGAGAGCAATCTATGAGACTATTCCTATGATTATGTGACATCGGATCAGAGTGAGAGGTTATGTGAAATCATACGATATATCTATGTCACATGAGCTCACTTTTATGTGAAAGTTTATCTGCCTATTGTATATGATGAGATGTGCATATTCGGTAAAGGGATGGTATGCCCGAAGGAAGAGTGAAATAAAAATACGAACAACTATGTTATAATTTGATTGTTATCTGTTGACACTGCTTAAAACTTACTAAGCATTGTAATGCTTACTCCGTTTACTCTGTTTCCTCTGTTTTATAGATCTCATTGCGAAGCTACAGGCTCGGGGATTGTCAGCAACTAGTCACACTATCACTATCCACTGTTTGGTACTGCTATGTTTTGGATTATCTTATGGCATGTATAAAATAGACTAGTGGCAGAAGAATATTTTGGTTAATGTATATAGCCATGCGAAAATGGCTTATATATGTTTGAGCATAATGTTATAATCATTTGGTATGGAATGGTTAATCACTATCATAATTTGTGCTATTTATGCAAAAAGGGCTAGTTGAATCATGGAAACTATGAAATAGGTAAAGTTTACCTTAAAGGCAGATGCTGGCAGCAGCAGTGATGTAGATTTGGAAAATCACTAAAATAGTAGGATTGGAATTAAATAATGAATAAATTATGTAAACGAACCTTGATGAATCTATTTTCATAGGAAAGTAACGAAGCGATCATATGGACAGTATGTTAAGAGATATTCAGGTTCTCGTGAGACAGGGCCAGAACGGTTTCTGGATTCCTTGTTCCGACTTTGGAAATTCATTATAAATTAACCAGAGATAATTAGGAGTCATGCCATATATGTATAGATTCCTCTCTGAGTCTAGTTTCTATAGAAACAAATGAAATCAGTATTGAAGCTCTGTGCGGGGAGATATCCAAGTCGTAATGCACAAAGGTCAGTGTAGTCGATCCCTGTAACATGGGAGAATTTGACTAATAAACTGTACTAATTGGCCCAACCAAAAATTCTAGAAAAAAATATGTAGATGGGCATATGAGTCTAGTTTCAGGAAAAAATTACGAAACTGATTTTCGAGTTGGGAAACTCAAGATATGATTTTTAAGGTGACAGTGTCGCAGTTAGCCAACTGCCTGGAAAATTTTAAAATGGACTGCGATAGTAAGCGAATTTAGTCTGTGAACCCCTCGTGTCCGACTCCGGCAACGGTCTCGGGTATGGGGTGTTACATAGAGAGCAATACGCCAGCTCCTACTGAAGGGGTGGTGCTAACTGAAAATCGACCTCCTACTGTTAGTCAAGGAGGAGGAGAAGGGGCTCGGGAAGCCTTTCTCCAGATGATGAATGCATGGTACACCTAGTTCATTCGTACGAACCCAAATGCTCAACAACCTCCCCCACCTCCCTCGATTCCTTAACCTGTACCCCCGATGCCTCAAGGTATGGATCTGATGAAATTTCATAGAACCCCAGTTGACAGAATTTGCAAGTAAGGGGCTGAAGAATTTAGGGCAAATGTTGATGATGATGCCAAGAAAGCAGAATTTTGGCTTGAGAATTCTATTTGGGTATTTGATGAATTGTCTTGTACACTTGAAGAGTGCTTAAAATGTGCTATATCCTTGTTGAGAGATTCAGCCTATTATTGGTGGAAGACATTGATTTCAGTGATACCGAAAGAGAAAGTGACTTGGGAGTTCTTTCAAGAAGAATTTCGAAAGAAATACATCAGTGAAAGATTTGTTAACAGAAGCGTAAAGAGTTTCTCGAGTTGAAACAAGGCAACATGACAATTACTGAGTATGAAAGGGAGTTCGATCGGTTGAGTAAGCATGCTAGAGAATGTATTCCCTCAAAGGCTAAAATGTGCAGACAATTTGAGGACAGACTCAATGAAGACATCAACGTATTTGTGAGAATTCTTGAGTTGAAAGAGTTCGTAGTACTTGTTGATCGGGCAAGTTTTAAATCTTAAACTACTTTTGTGGCTAGTGTGGGAAATTCGAGATTTGTTAGACCCGAGTGCCAACGATGTGGTAGAAGTCACCTTGGTCCATGTAGAACTAACGAATGTTACCAGTGTGGTTCTCCAGATCATTTTATTAGAGACTGTCCCGAGAGAATTGAGAAAGAAAATTTTTAAAGTGCAAAACCTAGTGGTGAGGTTTCGAGAGGAAGATCTTCGAGATATGTTGGGAATGAGGCAAGCGACAAGAATGTAGTTAGAGATTCAGCGTTTAAATCTGAAGCTAGAGCTCCGGCTAGAGCTTATGCCATAAAGGTGCGTGAAGATGCTTCATCTTCCAATGTGATCACTGGTATTTTCTCTCTATATGATGTTAACGTTATTGCTTTGATTGACCCCAATTCCACTCATTCATATGTGCGCATGGAATTGGTGTCTAATATGAGTATTACCTGTTGAGTCTATGAAATTTATAATTTAAGTGTCAAAACCGTTAGGCAAATGTGTTATAGTTGATAAAGTATGCAAAAAATGTCCTTTGATGATTAGAGGTCATTATTTTCTGGCCGACTTGATGTTGTTGCCGTTTGACGAATTTGATGTTATTTTGGGTATGATTGGTTGACATTGCATGATGCTATAGTAAATTGTAAACAAAAGGTTATTGAATTAAAATGTGAAAATGGTAAAATTCTACGGGTTGAATCAGACAAATCAGAGGCATTGCCTAGTGTGATTTCTTCAATGTCGGCTCAGAGATATTTGAGAAAGGGTTATGAAGCTTTTTTTGGCATATGTGTTGAATATAAAGGAATTTGAGAAGAAAATTAAATCAGTGCCAATTGTATGTGAATTCGTGGATGTATTTCCAGAAGAGTTGTCGGGTTTGCCTCTTGTCAGAGAAGTAAAATTTGGTATTGAGTTGATAACGGGAACAACTCCAATCTCGATTGCTCATATAGAATGGCACCAACAGAGTTGAAAGAATTAAAGTCACAGTTGCAAGAGTTGACTGACAAAGGCTTTGTGAGACTGAGTTTTTTTCCTTGGGGTGCTCCCGTATTATTTGTGAAAAAGAAGGATGGTTCTATGAGATTGTGAGTAGACTATCGGCAGTTAAATAAGGTAACAATCAAGAACAAGTATTTGTTGCCGAGAATTGCTGATTTGTTTGATCAGCTGAAACAACATGGTTTTTAAAGATTGACTTGAGGTCTGGATATTACCAGCTGCAAGTAAAAGAGTCAGATGTGCCTAAAACTGCTTTTAGAACAAGGTACGACCATTATGAATTTTTAGTTATGCCATTTGGTTTGACAAATGCTCCTGCTGTGTTTGTGGATTTAATGAATCGCATATTTCGGTCATACTCAAGTTTTTTGTGGTATTTATTGATGATATGTTAATTTATTCGAAAGATGAGATAGAGCATGCTGAGCACTTGAGGATAGTTTTGAAAACTTTGAGAGATAAGCAGTTGTATGCCAAATTTAGTAAGAGTGAATTTTGGATTCGAGAAGTTAGATTTTTGGGTCATATTGTTTCAGGTGATGATATACGGGTTGATCCTAGTAAAATTTCAGCTATTGTTGATTGGAAACCGCCAAAGAATGTAACTGAGGTTAGAAGTTTCTTGGGTCTAACTGGTTATTATCGACGGTTTGTAAATGGATTGTCTATAATTGCTACTCCTATGACCAGACTACTCCAAAAGGATGTTAAATTTGGATGGACGGAAGAATGTCAACAAAGCTTTGAGAAATTGAAAAAGTTACTAACTGAGGCACCCGTGTTAGTACAACCCGAGTCAGGTAAAGAATTTGTGGTGTATAGTGATACTTCTCTAAATGGCTTGGGATGTGTACTTATGCAAGAAGGAAAAGTGGTGGCTTGTTCTTCGAGGTAGTTGAAACCTCACGAAAGGAATTATCCGACTCATGATTTGGAACTGGTTGCTATAGTGTTTGTTTTCAAGATTTGGCGACATTATTTGTATGGTGAAAAGTGTCGAGTATATACGAACCACAAAAGTCCCAAGTACTTGATGTCACAAAAAGACTTGAATTTGAGATAGCTGAGATGGTTAGAATTATTGAAAGATTACGAGCTTGTGATTAACTACCATCCGGGGAAAGCGAATGTGGTTGCTGATGCTTTGAGTAGAAAGTCATTGTTTGCTTTGAGAGCTATGAATACTCAATTGACGGTGTTTGAAGATGGTTCGATTCTAGCAGAGTTGAGAACAAGACCGATGTGACAGCCCAAAATTGACCCTAGTCGGGAAGTGGTTTCGGGACCGTTAAACCGAGTCACCGAAATGTTTGAATGTGATATTTATTGTCTAGAATATGTAATTATGAATGTGTGAAAATTTCAAGCTTCGATTTAGTCGATTGCATGTGAATTAAGTCAATAGGACTTATGTGAGAAAATTTTAAAATGTGATAGGTCAATGCGTAAGGACCTATTACTGCATGTGGAAAAAAGGGGGGACTTGCATGTCAAATTCCCCCCCCTAATAAGTAGTGGCCGGCCATGCTATGGGTGGAAACATGTTGGGAACATGTTGGCCTAGTGAGGTATGTAGGAAAAAAAATATAATAAGAAGTATGGGGAATAAAGAAATGGAAAAAGGAAAGGATGTGTGTAATTGTTTCTTCCCCTCCCCATTGCCGTGAAAGTAAGAAAGAAAACAAAGAAAAAAAAGTGTCCATCTTTCTTCATTTCCCCTTGGCCGAATGTTCTAAGGAAGAAAGAAAAACAAGTTGTGTTCTTTGGTTCTTCTTGGCCGAATTGAAAGGAAGAAGAAGGGAGTGAAGCAATCGGTCATCTTAGGTCACTATTAAGGTAAGGAAGTTTGTACTAGCTTTTGAAATTTTAGTTGATATTGAGTGAGTTATCAAGTGATTTTTGTAAACCATGTTGAAATTTCGATTTTGGGGGTGAGTATGGTTTTCGGCTATAAAAGATTAATAAGGGTGATGATTGTGTTTCATGCTAAACTTAGATGAATAATGGTAGTTGCTCACATCTTGATATCTATGAGTTCCTTTCTTGGTTCTACCATAGACCCCCAAAGTATATGTTTATTTGGTGTTGTTGGAGGTTTATGATAGAAGCTAATGAGTGAGAGTTTGATAGGTACCATGAGGTTAAACTTCATGAGATTGTAAGCTTGTAAGTTGGATGATGAAATTCATGCTTTGTGAAGGTAAAAGGAGTAGAAGGAGCATTCGGCCATGAAGAAAAAAAAAGGGGGAAATTTATGATGAATTAAGTTGGAAGCTATTATAATGTACTTGTACATTCGGGTATGGGATGAAAATATATGAGATGGCTATAATTAGCCTTGTGATTCGGCTCTTGTATATATATATATATGCACATGATGTATTGGTATGATACAAGTATATATCACCCTAAAGTATATGTTTATATATGGTGGTGGTTTAGTTATGGACTAAATGATGGATGCATATTGAGTTATAATATGTAATGCATTAGTTAGTAAAATGTATGTCATTTATATGTGGTACTAAGAATATAATTTGGCCTCAAAGTAGACATGCATATTCGGCCACATGAGATGGATTGGCGTTGCATGAATTCGGTTAGAGGCAAACATATTGATGCCTATATCTTGGTTAGGACAATCGGCTAAAGGGGAGTGTGGGTTAATATGTTGAGTTGATGCATGATTTCACATGTATGTGACTTTAAAGTCCAATGTATAAATATGGGCTAAGTGCCTTGTGTTCCTCTTTTCGATGCTCAAATGATTAAATCAATTTATTTGTTTAATTAAGCTCAAGAGCAAAGGGGGACTAAATCGATAAAGGGAAGGAAAAAGTGGTCGAATAGCCATCGGAATCGTTCGACAACATCCGAGGTAAGTTCTTGAGTAAGAGAGCTTAAATTATGATGTGATTAGATCATGTTTTAAGCAAATTAAAATCATGCTCTTTGTGTGGCTATTGAGCCGAATTTGCAAGAATGATAAATCTTGTGTTTGAGTTTTGCTAACAAAATGAAATACGAATGGGCCATGATTTATTGTTAAATGTGCATGGTTATTTGAATGATGTCGGCTAAGTCCCGAAGGCTTTGTGCTAAGTGACCATATCCGGATTAAGATCCGAAGGCATTTGTGCGAGATACTGATTCCGGGCTAAGCCCGAAGGCATTTGTGCGAGTTACAAAATCCGGGTTAAGTCCCGAAGGCATTTGTGCGAGTTACTATAACCAAGCTATGTCCCGAAGGCATTTGAACGAGGAGCTACATCCGGTTAACTTCCGAAGGTACGTGATTTGGGAATGAATGATCTTGCTGTAAAAATTTCAGCTAATACTCTAGAAACATCCCAACATTGAGGTATGTTTGTATGTGCTTGAATTTAGTTGAGCCCTTACAAATAAGTATTCGCTCAGTTGATAAACGAGCTACCGGCCTTTGGCTGAGTTGATCTTTTGTGTATGTACATAAGGGTTGGTATGTGAAGCAAAGTATGATATCGAAAATTTGTGCATATGAAATTATCCGTTTAGCTATATGAATGCTATACTTTTGTTTTGCTGGAATTCCTTGCTCAAAACTTACTAAGCATAAATTGCTTACTCCGTTCATTGCTCCTCTGTTTTATAGATTTGGTTCTCCAGCTATCGGACTCGGGATCTTGAAGTCGAAGTCGCCCACACTATCAAAGCCCCCTTTTGGTACAATTTTGGTTGAACTTCGAAATGGCATGTATAGGACTACCCGTTTGTTGTGGGTCGTGGACCCTTTGGACTTGTATAATTTTGGATAGCCATGCGAAAATGGCTTATATGTGTTTGAGTATAATGTTATAATCATTCGTGTGGATATGCTTGACAAGGATTAGCCATAGGAATGGTTAATCACTATCATAAATTGTGCTATTTATGCAAAAAGGGCTAGTTGAATCATGGAAACCATGAGATAGGTAAAGTCTACCTTAAAGGCAGATGCTGACAGCAGCAGTGATGTAGATTTGGAAAATCACTAAAAATAGTAGGAAGGGAATTAAATAGTAATAAATTATGTAAACAAACCTTGATGAATCTACTTTCATAGGAAAGTAACGAAACAATCATACGGATAGTAGGTTAAGAGATATTCAGGTTCTCGTAAGACAGGGCCAGAACGGTTTCTTGATTCCCTGTTCCGACTTTGGAAATTCATTATAAATTAACCAGAGATAATTAGGAGTCATACCATATATGTATCGATTCCTCTCTGAGTCTAGTTTCTATAGAAACAAACGGCATCAGTATTGAAGCTCTGTGCAGGGAGATATCCAGGTCGTAATGCGCAAAGGTCAGTGTAGTCGATCCCTGTAACATGGGAGACTTTGACTAATAAACTGTACTAATTGGCCTGACCAAAAATTCTAGAAAAAAATATGTAGATGGGAATATGAGTCTAGTTTCAGGGAAAAATCACGAAACTGATTTTCGAGTTGTGAAACTCAAGATATGATTTTTAAAGCGACTAGTATGCAGATTGGCAGTGTCTGGGAAATTTTCTTATAAGGGGTTTAAAGTCTGTTAACACCTCGTGTTCGACTCTGGTGTCGGTCTCGGGTTCGGGGTGTTACATTTGATTGGTATCAGAGCTACGGTTTAGTCGATTCTAGGACTACCGTAATGCGTTGGGTCTAGCTATACATGCCATTTTATGTGATTATTGGATAGTGTGGTGATTTCTGACATTTGCAAATGTGTTAATTTATAGTAATGGATCCCGATCCCGACCGAGAGGTAACTGATGATCTTGAGAGTGTGGCGCCTGCTCCCGCACAAGGGACAGCGCCGGCGGACTCTCAACCTAATGCTAGTAACCCGAATGAGGAAGCTAGACAAGCTTTCTATAGCGTGATGAATGATTGGTTCAACTAATACATTCGAACTAATACGGCTGTTCCACAACCTCCCTTCCCGACTAATACAACCCCCGCACCTACAATACCTCCGGTAACTGACCAAATAAGGTCAAATAAGCCCCAGTTGACAGAATCGAAAACATGGGGCTACTGAATTTAAGGCTACGGATAGCGACGATGCCGAGCAAGCTGAATTTTGGTTGGACAACACTATCCGGGTACTCGATGAGCTATCTTGTACACCCGATGAATGCCTAAAGTGTACTATCTCCTTGCTACGCGATTCTGCCTACTATTGGTGGAGTACTCTGACTTCTGTTGTGCCCCGAGAGCAAGTAACTTGGGAGTTTTTCCAAACTGAGTTTCGGAAAAAGTATATCAGTCAGAGATTTGTTGATCAAAAACAGAAGGAATTTCTTGAGCTTAAGCAAGGTTCTATGTCAGTTACTGATTACGAGCGAAAATTTGTTAGACTTAGTAGATACGCTCGGGAATGTGTTTCGTCCGAGGCTATTATGTGTAAACGCTTCGAGGATGGGCTGAATGAAGATATAAAAAATGTTCGTTGGCGTTCTTGCAATACGAGAGTTCGTAGTACTTGTCGAGCGAGCTTGTAAAGCCGAAGAGCTTAGAAAAGAAAAACAAAAAGTTGATGAGGGAACTGGAGAGTTTCGTAAAAGATCATCGGGAAAGTCTCTTCAACAGGCATCGAAGAAATTTCGAGATGATGCGGGCCAGTTTAGAGGCACTTCGGGCCTTTTTAGACGAGATCGTGATCGACCCCCTGTGGGTACACGAGGCACTTCGGTCGCCAGTGTTGGGAATGAACGTCGAGATAGAACGAAATGTCGATATTGCGGTAAATGGCATTCGGGGAGTTGTAGATTCCCTGACCGCTCCTGTTACAAGTGCGGATCAGTTGACCACTTCATTAAAGATTGCCCGAGGTTGTCTGAACAGAATGTAAATCAGAGTGGGAAACCGGGTGCTACCACTGCTCGAGGTAGACCATCTGGAAATACGGGCAATGCTGGTGGTGGCCAGAGAGGATCTAGAGATGCTACGACCAGATCCGAGGCTCGTGCGCCTGCTAGAGCTTATGCTATACGTGCCCGCGAGGATGCTTCTTCGCCTGATGTTATTACCGGTACTTTTACACTTTTTGATACTAATGTAATTGCTTTGATTGACCCCGGTTCTACTCATTCTTACATATGTGAAACCTTAGCATCCAGTAAGACTTTACCTATTGAGTCTACTGAGTTCGTAATTTGGGTGTCAAACCCCTTGGGTCATTACGTGCTTGTCGACAAAGTGTGTAAGGAATGTCCCCTAGTAATTCGAGGTTCCTGTTTTCCGGCGGACTTGATGCTTTTGCCATTGGATGAATTTGATGTTATTCTTGGTTTGGATTGGTTGACCGCGCATGATGCGGTTGTGAATTGCAAAAGCAAGACTATTGATTTGAGGTGCGCAAATAACGAAGTAATCCGAGTTGAGTCTACGGACTTGGAGGGGATGCCAGCTGCAATATCAGCAATGTTGGCCCAGAAATATGTAAGAAAAGGGTGCGAAGCATACCTTGCGTATGTACTTGATGACAAAGAATTAGAAAAGAAACCCGAATCTGTGCCGGTGGTTTGTGAATACCCGGATGTTTTTCCTGAAGAATTACCGGGTTTACCACCTGTTCGGGAGGTAGAGTTTGGTATTGAGCTTGTACCTGGGACTACGCCGATTTCGATAGCTCCGTATCGTATGGCACCCACCGAGTTAAAAGAGTTGAAAGCTCAGTTGCAAGAATTGACGGATAGAGGTTTTGCTCGACCAAGTTTCTCACCTTGGGGTGCACCAGTATTGTTCGTGAAAAAGAAGGACGGAACCATGAGGTTGTGCATTGACTATCGTCAACTGAATAAAGTGACGATAAAGAACAAATATCCGTTGCCACGCATCGATGATTTGTTCGACCAACTGAAGGGAGCCACAGTGTTCTCAAAAATAGATTTGAGATCGGGCTATTATCAGTTGCGAATTCGAGAATCGGACATACCCAAAACTGCCTTCAGGACGAGATATGGTCACTATGAGTTCTTAGTGATGCCGTTTGGGCTCACAAATGCCCCTGCGGTATTTATGGATTTGATGAATCAGATCTTCAGACCATATTTGGATCGGTTCGTAGTTGTGTTCATTGATGACATCTTGGTCTATTCAAGAGATGAGACCGAACATGCTGAGCATCTGAGGCTAGTGTTGCAAATTTTGCGGGATAAGCAGTTATATGCTAAGTTCAGTAAGTGTGAGTTCTGGTTAAGAGAGGTTAGCTTCTTGGGTCATGTGGTATCCGCATCGGGTATTCGAGTTGACCCGAGCAAAATTTCAGCCATACTTAACTGGAAACCTCCGAGAAATATTACTGAGGTTCGGAGCTTTTTGGGGCTCGCCGGTTATTACCGACGATTTGTCAAAGGTTTCTCGATGATAGCCACACCAATGACGAAGCTACTTCAAAAGGATGTTAAGTTTGAATGGACAGAGAAATGTCAGAAAAGTTTTGATCAACTAAAAACTTATTTGACTGAAGCTCCAATTTTAGTGCAACCCGAATCAGGCAAAGAGTTTGTCATTTATAGTGACGCATCCCTACTTGGGTTGGGTTGCGTATTGATGCAAGAAGGTCGAGTGGTGGCCTGTACATCGAGACAATTAAAGCCACATGAGAAAAAAATTATCCGACCCATGATCTTGAACTAACTGCCATCGTATTTGCTTTAAAAACATGGCGACATTACTTATTTGGTGAGAAGTGCCATGTATTTTCGGATCACAAAAGTCTCAAAAATTTGATGACTCAAAGAGACTTAAATCTGCGACAAAGACGTTGGCTTGAGTTGTTGAAAGATTACGAGCTTGTCATTGATTACCACCCGGGAAAGGCTAATATAGTTGCGGACGCCTTAAGCCGGAAATCATTGTTTGCTTTACGAGCGATGAATGTGCACTTGTCTGTTCTACCCGACAATGTGTTAGTAGCTGAATTAAAATCCAAACCATTATTGATTCATCAAATTCGTGAAGCCCAGAAAGCTGATGATGAATTGGTTGCAAAACGGGCTGAGTGTGCTCCGAACAAGGAATCGGAGTTTCAAATTGATGGCGATGATTGTTTGAGGTTCAGAAGTCGTTTGTGTGTTCCAAGGAATTCGGAACTCATTTTGATGATTCTGAACGAAGCCCATTGTAGCCGAATGTCAATTCACCCAGGGAGTACGAGAATGTACAATGATTTGAAATGTTGGTTTTGGTGGCATGGTATGAAACGAGACATCTCCGACTTTGTTTCGAGATGTTTAATATGTCAACAAGTGAAAGCGGAACATCAAGTGCCTTCAGGATTACTTCAGCCGATCATGATACCCGAGTGGAAATGGGATCGAGTCACAATGGACTCTGTGTCCGGACTGCCATGGTCAACAAGTAAGAAGGATGCGATTTGGGTTGTTGTTGATAGACTGACTAAGTCAGCTCACCTTATCCCCGTGCGTACGGATTTTTCATTGGATAAACTAGCCGAATTGTATGTTTCTCAGATTGTGAGATTACACGGGGTACCTATTTCTATCGTGTCGGATAGAGATCCGAGATTCACCTTGCGATTTTGGAGGAAATTGCAAGAAGCTGTGGGTACCAACTGCATTTTAGCACTGCTTTTCATCCCCAAACCGATGGTCAATCTGAGCGGATAATTCAGATACTTGAGGATATGTTGAGACGTTGCATCCTCGAGTTCAGTAGTTCATGGGAACGGTATTTACCTTTGATTGAATTCGCTTACAACAATAGTTTTCAATCAAGTATTAAGATGGCACCTTACGAGGCTTTGTACGGTCGTAAATGCCGTACACCATTGTTTTGGACCGAGCTCGGTGAAAGTAAAATTTTCGGAGTTGATTTGATTAAGGATGCCGAACAGAAAGTAAAGGTAATCCGTGAAAGTCTGAAAGCAGCCACAGATCGTCAAAAATCGTATACGGATTTGAAACGAAAGGACATTGAATATTAAGTGGGAGATAAAGTGTTTCTTAAAGTTTCGCCTTGGAAGAAGGTACTCAGATTTGGCCGTAAGGGCAAGTTGAGCCCGAGATTCATTGGGCCGTACGAAATCTCCGAACGAATTGGTCCGGTTGCGTATAGATTGATTTTGCCCCCTGAGCTTGAAAAGATTCACGACGTCTTTCATGTTTCGATGCTTCGACGCTATCGATCTGATCCATCGTACATAATTAGCCCATCAGAGGTTGAAATTCAAGCCGATATGAGTTATGAAGAAGAACCGATGCGTATCCTAGCTCGTGAAGTAAAGGAGTTGCGGTACAAAAGGGTTCCGTTAGTGAAGGTGTTATGGCTCAAACACGGGATCGAGGAAGCTACTTGGGAAACCGAGAGCTCGATGAAAGAACGATACCTAAACCTATTTACCGGTAAGATTTTCGGGGACGAAAATTTCTTAAGTGGGGGAGAGTTGTGACAGCCCAAAATTGACCCTAGTCGGGAAGTGGTTTCGGGACCGTTAAACCGAGTCACCGAAATGTTTGAATGTGATATTTACTGTCTAGAATATGTAATTATGAATGTGTGAAAATTTCAAGCTTCGATTTAGTCGATTGCATGTGAATTAAGTCAATAGGACTTATGTGAGAAAATTTTAAAATGTGATAGGTCAATGCGTAAGGACCTATTACTGCATGTGGAAAAAAGGGGGGACTTGCATGTCAAATTCCCCCCCTAATAAGTAGTGGCCGGCCATGCTATGGGTGGAAACATGTTGGGAACATGTTGGCCTAGTGAGGTATGTAGGAAAAAAAATATAATAAGAAGTATGGGGAATAAAGAAATGGAAAAAGGAAAGGATGTGTGTAATTGTTTCTTCCCCTCCCCATTGCCGTGAAAGTAAGAAAGAAAACAAAGAAAAAAAAGTGTCCATCTTTCTTCATTTCCCCTTGGCCGAATGTTCTAAGGAAGAAAGAAAAACAAGTTGTGTTCTTTGGTTCTTCTTGGCCGAATTGAAAGGAAGAAGAAGGGAGTGAAGCAATCGGTCATCTTAGGTCACTATTAAGGTAAGGAAGTTTGTACTAGCTTTTGAAATTTTAGTTGATATTGAGTGAGTTATCAAGTGATTTTTGTAAACCATGTTGAAATTTCGATTTTGGGGGTGAGTATGGTTTTCGGCTATAAAAGATTAATAAGGGTGATGATTGTGTTTCATGCTAAACTTAGATGAATAATGGTAGTTGCTCACATCTTGATATCTATGAGTTCCTTTCTTGGTTCTACCATAGACCCCCAAAGTATATGTTTATTTGGTGTTGTTGGAGGTTTATGATAGAAGCTAATGAGTGAGAGTTTGATAGGTACCATGAGGTTAAACTTCATGAGATTGTAAGCTTGTAAGTTGGATGATGAAATTCATGCTTTGTGAAGGTAAAAGGAGTAGAAGGAGCATTCGGCCATGAAGAAAAAAAAAGGGGGAAATTTATGATGAATTAAGTTGGAAGCTATTATAATGTACTTGTACATTCGGGTATGGGATGAAAATATATGAGATGGCTATAATTAGCCTTGTGATTCGGCTCTTGTATATATATATATATATGCACATGATGTATTGGTATGATACAAGTATATATCACCCTAAAGTATATGTTTATATATGGTGGTGGTTTAGTTATGGACTAAATGATGGATGCATATTGAGTTATAATATGTAATGCATTAGTTAGTAAAATGTATGTCATTTATATGTGGTACTAAGAATATAATTTGGCCTCAAAGTAGACATGCATATTCGGCCACATGAGATGGATTGGCGTTGCATGAATTCGGTTAGAGGCAAACATATTGATGCCTATATCTTGGTTAGGACAATCGGCTAAAGGGGAGTGTGGGTTAATATGTTGAGTTGATGCATGATTTCACATGTATGTGACTTTAAAGTCCAATGTATAAATATGGGCTAAGTGCCTTGTGTTCCTCTTTTCGATGCTCAAATGATTAAATCAATTTATTTGTTTAATTAAGCTCAAGAGCAAAGGGGGACTAAATCCGATAAAGGGAAGGAAAAAGTGGTCGAATAGCCATCGGAATCGTTCGACAACATCCGAGGTAAGTTCTTGAGTAAGAGAGCTTAAATTATGATGTGATTAGATCATGTTTTAAGCAAATTAAAATCATGCTCTTTGTGTGGCTATTGAGCCGAATTTGCAAGAATGATAAATCTTGTGTTTGAGTTTTGCTAACGAAAATGAAATACGAATGGGCCATGATTTATTGTTAAATGTGCATGGTTATTTGAATGATGTCCGGGCTAAGTCCCGAAGGCTTTGTGCTAAGTGACCATATCCGGATTAAGATCCGAAGGCATTTGTGCGAGATACTGATTCCGGGCTAAGCCCGAAGGCATTTGTGCGAGTTACAAAATCCGGGTTAAGTCCCGAAGGCATTTGTGCGAGTTACTATAACCAAGCTATGTCCCGAAGGCATTTGAACGAGGAGCTACATCCGGTTAACTTCCGAAGGTACGTGATTTGGGAATGAATGATCTTGCTGTAAAAATTTCAGCTAATACTCTAGAAACATCCCAACATTGAGGTATGTTTTGTATGTGCTTGAATTTAGTTGAGCCCTTACAAATAAGTATTCGCTCAGTTGATAAACGAGCTACCGGCCTTTGGCTGAGTTGATCTTTTGTGTATGTACATAAGGGTTGGTATGTGAAGCAAAGTATGATATCGAAAATTTGTGCATATGAAATTATCCGTTTAGCTATATGAATGCTATACTTTTGTTTTGCTGGAATTCCTTGCTCAAAACTTACTAAGCATAAATTGCTTACTCCGTTCATTGCTCCTCTGTTTTATAGATTTGGTTCTCCAGCTATCGGACTCGGGATCTTGAAGTCGAAGTCGCCCACACTATCAAAGCCCCCTTTTGGTACAATTTTGGTTGAACTTCGAAATGGCATGTATAGGACTACCCGTTTGTTGTGGGTCGTGGACCCTTTGGACTTGTATAATTTTGGATAGCCATGCGAAAATGGCTTATATGTGTTTGAGTATAATGTTATAATCATTCGGTGTGGATATGCTTGACAAGGATTAGCCATAGGAATGGTTAATCACTATCATAAATTGTGCTATTTATGCAAAAAGGGCTAGTTGAATCATGGAAACCATGAGATAGGTAAAGTCTACCTTAAAGGCAGATGCTGACAGCAGCAGTGATGTAGATTTGGAAAATCACTAAAAATAGTAGGAAGGGAATTAAATAGTTAATAAATTATGTAAACAAACCTTGATGAATCTACTTTCATAGGAAAGTAACGAAACAATCATACGGATAGTAGGTTAAGAGATATTCAGGTTCTCGTAAGACAGGGCCAGAACGGTTTCTTGATTCCCTGTTCCGACTTTGGAAATTCATTATAAATTAACCAGAGATAATTAGGAGTCATACCATATATGTATCGATTCCTCTCTGAGTCTAGTTTCTATAGAAACAAACGGCATCAGTATTGAAGCTCTGTGCAGGGAGATATCCAGGTCGTAATGCGCAAAGGTCAGTGTAGTCGATCCCTGTAACATGGGAGACTTTGACTAATAAACTGTACTAATTGGCCTGACCAAAAATTCTAGAAAAAAATATGTAGATGGGAATATGAGTCTAGTTTCAGGGAAAAATCACGAAACTGATTTTCGAGTTGTGAAACTCAAGATATGATTTTAAAGCGACTAGTATGCAGATTGGCAGTGTCTGGGAAATTTTCTTATAAGGGGTTTAAAGTCTGTTAACACCTCGTGTTCGACTCTGGTGTCGGTCTCGGGTTCGGGGTGTTACATTTGATTGGTATCAGAGCTACGGTTTAGTCGATTCTAGGACTACCGTAATGCGTTGGGTCTAGCTATACATGCATTTATGTGATTATTGGATAGTGTGGTGATTTCTGACATTTGCAAATGTGTTAATTATAGTAATGATCGTCCGACGAGAGGTACTGATGATCTTGAGAGTGTGGGCTGCTGCACGCGGGGACTAATGCTATCATGGGTGACAGCTTTCGTGATGTGTTACTTTGATTGTTACTAATCATCTCCGGTAATGCGTTCGTTGCAACATGGGGCTACTGAATTTAAGGCTACGGATAGCGACGATGCCGAGCAAGCTGAATTTTGGTTGGACAACACTATCCGGGTACTCGATGAGCTATCTTGTACACCCGATGAATGCCTAAAGTGTACTATCTCCTTGCTACGCGATTCTGCCTACTATTGGTGGAGTACTCTGATTCTGTTTCCCGAGAGCAGTATGGGGTTTTTCCAAATGAGTTTGGAAAAGTAATCAGTCAGAGATTTGTTGATCAAACAGAAGGAATTTTTGAGCTTAAGCAAGTTCTATGTCGTTACTGATTACAGCGAAAATTTGTTAGACTTGTAGTCTCGGAATGTGTTTCGTCCGGCTTTTGTGGTTCGAGGAGGGCTGAATGAGATATAAAAATGTCGTGGCGTCTGCAATACGAGAGTTCGTAGTATTGTCGAGCGACTTGGTTAAAGAC